>NW_022589705.1:92495065-92515750 GCF_004348235.1 Phoca vitulina | reverse complement strand
GGGGGGGGGGGGGGGGGGGGGGGGGGGGGGGGGGGGGCAGGGGGAGAAACACTAGGCCCTCCAGGGTGCTCTGATTTCCCACTGGTAAGACCTTCCCATTGTAACAGGAGTGTCTAGAAACACTGTCACCCCGAGGAAGGTAGAAAGAGGTGGCATGGAGGACACTGAGGCCCGGAAAGCTGGGGGACCAGCCAAGGCTGCAAACTAGTAGGTGTCCTGGCCCCGACCTGAATCCAAAGCTATCTGGTTCCAAAGTTTGTGCCTCCAACCACTGGGCCATTAAGCCGCAAAACCCCGAACACCTGCCACGGCTGAGTGGGTCAGAAGTTGAGTGGAATGTGAGTGGTGAGTGCTGTGGGGAGTCAGCCCCATCTACACAGATGGCCAAAATTCTACCCCAGCTGACAGCTGCCATGTGGGAATGTAGGCCCCGGGATGTGAGATCATCTGATCTTTTCAGAAAGCAGGAATCCAGCTTTTCATAGGAGATACTCAAGTTCATAAGGGTTATCTAATCAAAATACATGTCATTAGATGTTGTATTGGTTAAACAAGACATGTCTACCTCCAGTTTATGTGTATTGACTCAACAAATATTTAATGAGCACCTACTATATGACAAGTAGGGTAACTGAATCTTCCCAGTGCACCCAGGCTGTGCTGCTTTGAAGCCTGACAGTCCCACATCCTGGGAACCCCCTCAATCCCTCTGCCAGATACGGAGCTTTGGGTCTCAAGGGGAGCATAAGAAAAAGTCCCTGGCCTGTGGGAGCTTCCTCTGTGGGAGAGGGAACAATACAGGAATCCCCTGGGCAAGACAGAAGGAAACAATACAGGGTGAAGGATAGACTCAGTGGGAACCTGGCCGGGGGTGGGGGGGTGGAGGGGCTGATCAAGGACGACTGCTCTGAGAGGGTGACAGTCATCCCCGCCGAATCCTGAAGGACAAGAAGAAAAGTAGTCAAGAAAATATCTGCCGTAACAGATACACCGGCGAAAATACGAAAATGTGTCCGTACAAGCTATTCGCTCGGCTTTGTAAAAACAAGACTGGAAATGACCCAGATAACATCAGTAGGGGCGTGGGTGGTGGGGCGCCATGCAGCTGTAGGAGGGAACAGGAGGAGAAATGTACCCCACTACTCAGTGCCTGTTGTCAAGGACACACCGTTGAGCAGAAAGCTGGGTGGAAAGATGCATACAACAGGCTGCCATTTATCTAAGAAATTGTGGGGGTGTGCTTACATTTAAAAGTAAATAAGTACAGGGACATCCGGGTGGCTCAGTCGGTTAAGCATCTGCCTTCGGCTCAGGTCATGATCCCGGGGTCCTGGGATCGAGTCCTGCATCGGGCTCCCTGCTTGGTGGGGAGTCCGCTTCTCCCTCTCCCTCTGCTGCTCCCCCCACTCATGCTCTATTTCTCTCTCAAATAAATAAATAAAATCTTAAAAAAAAAAAAGTAAATAAGCGCTGGCTGTCGGTTAAGCAATCGACTCTTGATTTTGGCTCAAGTCATGATCTCAGGGTTGTGAGATGGAGTCCCGCATCAGGCTCTATGCTCAGCAGGGAGTCGGCTTGAGATTCTCCCTTTCCCTCTGCCCCTCCCCACCGCTCTCTCTCTCTCTCTAAAGTAAATAAATAAATCTTAAGGGGGAAAAAAAAGCCACCTGAATCTGGAGACAGGCAGGAATCCACGGTGTCCCAAGTAAAAACTCTATAAAAATGAATTAAAACATTGGCAAAAGAAAAAACATATAGGCCAATGGGGGAAATTTATCCACATCCTAGATGTCGGATGATATTAGGGAAATAGAGCTTATTTCTTGGGTGTGATAATAGTGTTGGGGTTAGGTTCTGGTAAAGAGTCTTTTTATCTTTTGGAGCTAATGCTAAAATAACTACAGATTAAACGACAACATGCCTGAGTTTTGCCTCACAAA
Source organism: Phoca vitulina (assembly GCF_004348235.1). Lineage (NCBI taxonomy): Eukaryota > Metazoa > Chordata > Mammalia > Carnivora > Phocidae > Phoca > Phoca vitulina. The sequence goes on along the minus strand of NW_022589705.1, from coordinate 92,513,810 downwards.
AACCCCGTGGGGGAAGTGGGTAGGGCTATAAATAAAACAAGACTGATTGGTCATGAATTAATAATCCTTGGATCTGGGTGATGGATAGAGGAGAGGTTCATTATTTTCTCTCCTATTGTATCTGTTTGAAAGGGGAAAAAAAGTAAAAACAAACAAATGAAACAGGATTTGGGGTGAGAACTTTCTAGACAGAGGTTATCAGCCACCACAAAGGCCCTGGGGCTGGTGTGAGTGTGGCCAGTGCAAGGGTAGGGAAGGAGGCCAGTGTGGCAGGAACGCGGTAGATGAAGGACGGGAGTGCCACACGAGGTCAGAGACACAGGGGTCCCGGCCACGCAGAGCCTGGGGCCAGTGGAGGAATGTGGGCTTTACTCTGACCACCAAGCAGGATCCATTAGAGAGCTGTGGGCAGCAGTAGGGCGGGATCTTTTGATTAAAAGCATGTAGCCTCCCCACAGGGTGGAATATTACTCAGCCACAAACAGGAATGAAATACTATACACCCTATAACTTACGCATACTAAGTGAAAGAAATTGTAGGAAAGGCCACATATTGTAGGATCCCAATTATGTGGAATATCCAGAATAGGCAAACCGATAGAGACAGAAAGTAGACTCATGGTTGTCCAAGGCTGGGGGATGGGGGAGTAGGGACCGACTGCTAATGGGTTACAGGATTTCTTTCTGGGGGGTGGAATGTTCTGGAATTAGTTGTGACGGTTGCACCACATAGTGACTATACGAAAACCACTGGATGATACACTTTCAAATGGTGATTTTTATGTTATATGAATCATATGTTTTTTTGAAAACCCAAAAAAGACAAGATCCTTTTGGCTGCTCTGGAGAGTAAGCAACAGGAAGGGAGCCGGGGAAGCAGAAAGAACAGCCCGGGGACAAGACCAGCCATGGCCATGGGAAGGTACCACTGCTCATGCCCCCAGTGGGCTGGCTGGGGAGGAGGGAAAGAGGGGTGGGGGTGGGTGGAGATGCCACCATCCACCAAGATGAAGAAGGCCAGGGTCCCGGGAGTAGCAGACTTCTGGTGCATATTCTTTAAGTTCTAGGTGTTTGGTGGTCATTAGTACTTCTCCGCACATTGTCCCAGCCCTTCTCTTCCAGGCCCCCAGGTGTGGCGTGGGGCCATGCAGCCAGTTTGGGCCAATGAGGTATAAGCTGAAGTGAAGTGCATAAGGAGACCCTCCAGAACTCGGTGCCGAGGAGGTTTACTACATTCAAGATGGTGGCTGCTTCGCCCACCTGGGTTCTGGAGTAAGAAGACATGAGCAGAGCCGCAGAGAGCCCACGACAGATGTCCCAGCTCCACCATTACTAAGTGAATGACCTTGGGGAAGTTGCTGAAATTCCCCATGCTTCTGTTCCCCACCTATGACATAGGGATAGTAATAATACCCACCTTTCGGCATCACCTGGCCTGAAGGAAGGGTTAAATATGTGCTGATGAGATTAATAAAGGAATGAAAGTGGGTATGTCAGTCAGGCTCCTTTAGTCACCAAGAACCGAAGTCCAACCCAAGCTAGTTCGTGAGGAAATGGTGCTCAGCAGCTCCAGTAACTGAAAAGTCCAAGTATGGTAGATTTGGCTTCAGACACAGCTGGATCCAGGGACTAAACAATGTCCTTCAACCTCATCTCTCTCTCTCTCTCTCTGTCCTGCACACAGCTCCCTCCATGTAGCATGGAAGAGCAAAACTCCAGCTGACATCATCCAAATAAGCAACTTTAGACAAAGGAGAAGATGCAAAACCCCAGAGAAGAGATCTGATTGGCTCAGCCTGGATCTCATGGGCTCTCGTTAAGCAGAAAGGGGTCCAGTGATGAAGAGCTCCCACAACTAGATGAAGTGGCCAGGGGAATGTTCTCCCAAAGGAGGGGGTTCTGCCACCAGAAGAAGAGGGAGCAGTGATGCTGAGCAGATACAATAGGGACACATCAGAGTCTCCCAGTAGGTGACTGGGCAGCTGGCCAGGGTGGAGCTGCAGCCTGTGACCACTGGGGAGGAAAGGGTGTGGGAAGGGGGTAAAGGGGAGTTAGTGGGAGAAAGGGGAGGAGAGGGGAGGGAGAGGAGTAAGAGAGGAGAAAGAAAGGAAAGGAAGCATCAGGGAGAGTAGGGAAGAGGGTGTGCCTGGACACACAGAGCTCCCTCTGAGCTCAGCACCCATACAGGCCCCCAAACACCCTGCTTGCAAGGGGCCAGCCCCACCCCAGCCCCGACCCGCTTGCCATAAGTTCATCCCACACCCCTGGCCGTGGTGCTTCGTTTCCACAAACCAGGTCTGAGCCCATCTGTTCATGTTGCCCCTCTGGCCAGTCAGCCCATGGGGGGCCGAGAACTTTTGCTGGAATTCTGGGTGGACATCTCTCTCCTTCTGTGCTGGGAAGCGTGGCTGGGATGGTGCGGCCCTTTTGCCACCATGAAGGAAGCCGTCCTCCAGTCGAAACCAACACCAGGAATGGAAGAGAGTGGAGTGATGGGAAATAATTGGACAGTCCATGACCACTGAGAGGCTGAGTCCAGCTGTGGGGCTGGCTTACCCCTGGGCCCCAGCAGCACGAGCTAATACACCCCCTCACCTGTTTAAGCCACTTCGAGCTGAGTTTTATTACGTTCACACAAGGGCAGCAGAAAAGCTGAGGGGAATGGAGACCAGCCACTGTCCTCTCCCTGAGCATCTATCTGTTCTGCCTGATGCCAGAGGGGGGCCAATGGCCACAGAGGGGTCTGTGTTAGTCAGGGTTCTCCAGAGAAACAGAACTAATAGGATATGTGTATATATACAGAGAGAGATTTATTTAAGGAATTGGCTGGCAAGTCCAAAATCTGCAGGATGGGCCAGCAGGCTAGAGACCCAGAGGAGAGCCCATGCTGAAGTTCGAGTCCAAAAGTGTCTGCTAACCCAGAGGTCAGGCTTTTGTTCTATTCAGGCCTTCAACTAGTTGGATGAGACCTACCCACATTATGTCAAGCAATCTGCTTTTACTCAAAACCCATTGTCCACTGATTTAAGTGTTAATCTTATCCCAAAATACCCTCACAGAAACATCCAGAATAATGTTTGACCACTTATCTGGACACTGTAGCCCTGCCAAGTTGACACATAAAATAGACAGACCATCACAGGGTCCCCAGATGCACCTTGGTCAGCCCCCTCAGGTACAGATGAAGAAACAGAGGTCCAGAGAGGCCGACTGGTCTGTCCAAGGTCACACAGCAATGTAGCAGCAGAACCTGGCTGCCTCCATCCCGACTCTCAGGCCAGTGCTCTCTGGACAGTCCGCTCACTCCTGTTGTGGCTCCTGGGCACCCAGGGGCCAGCTGAGAGCTAGAGCCACAGGCAGGCTAGCCCATGGCCAGCCCAACACACCTGAGCGATGGGCCTTCGAGAAGAAATGCTGGCTGGCATGGAATTTGCATATCATTTACATGCTGTTCCCCAAAGTTCAAACTATACAGAAATTTCTCAGATCTACCTTTTTCCTTACAGCCTTGTAGCTTTAGCCGCATTCCTTTGGAAGGACCCAGAAAGCACTGGTTCTTCTGGGTTGGTCACCTTCCCTCTCACCTGTCCCCTGACTCCCACCCTGGGGCTGCAACAGCCATGAGGTCAGGTTCAACTGATCGAGGTTTTCCTCCATGAGGCAAATGCACCACTGCCCATGTGGGAGTTCCTTCAGGTGGTACAAGAATAGACATTTTTTATTTTAATAGTCATGTATTCATTTTTATGTTGCTTTGAATTTATGACTAGGGATGCTGGTTTCCCATTTATGGAGGTCATATAAAGTTTCCCTTTAAACTAAATTTAAGTTTTTTTAAAAGTAAGTCAATGGAAATAAAAATAGTCAGTAAATAATGGAACAGGCAGTATGTCGATATGGCCAAAACAGAGATGAAATAACCAAGATTTTAGAAATGCTGGACTGACCAAAATATCTCCTGCCACCCTGTCAACCCGCTTCCACTTGGCCTGGCCCCAGTGGAGGTGAGGGCCGAGGCGATATAGTCCCGCGTGTTGGGAGGAAGTGTGTACTCTCCTGGCTCAGGAACTATGGCGTGTCCAGCCACCTCACTCCAGAATCCTGTAGACCCCAGGGAAAGGGTCCCAGCACCACTTTTGGGGACTCAGTATCTACCAAAGGAACATCCCACCAGGACTCACTTACTGTCATGCTTCCCAAAAGGGGAGTCATGGTTTCCCACCTAGACCACCCACCAGCATGGAAATAAGCCATTACTCCAAACATAAAAGCCTGCAAGGTAATTAATATTCCAGCCATTTAACTCAGCTGTAATACCCTCACCGTTAATAAGCTAGCTAAGAGCTCCGCTTGAAATTAATAACTTGCAAATGACCCAAGAGCCCTGGTTTCCTACCTTCTTTTTTTTAAACCAAAAAAAAAAAAAAGACACACACCAGAATTTAAATAGAAAAGCAATTTTCATTTATGAGCCAGTATCATTATTCATAACCGGAGAATTATAAGGAGTAAAAGCCTTTTCCACTTAATTAGAATCTTGAGCATCACAGCAAAGGGGAGAGGCCATATCTAGTACAGGGCATTAAGGATGCCAAAGGTACAAATCGAAAGGAAGGAAGTCCCTCCCGGGTAGCTGCAGGTCTGCACAGCTGCATGAGGAGCAGGACCCGCCCTCCGTGCATCTACTGCAGCCCGAGTCCTGCTCTTGCAGCCACATGGGGGCTGAGGCTGGCAAGGGAGAAATATGCAAAGATGCCTGCATGTCACGTCCATGTCCTCAAGACACAAGCGATAAAGTCTAATCTTAAACTGCAAGGGAAGCAGAAGGGAGAGAGCAGAGCCAGCAAAGGAGCCGCGGAGACCAGATGAGAGGCTGGTGGGGAGGGAGGATTGGAGGCAGGAGGGACGAAATGGGGAGAGAGAGCTGCCTGTCCTTCTTCCCATACAGAGGACCCGGCCCTGAGGCTCATGACCCCCAAAGACCCCACCCCGCGTACCAGACGCTAGGCTGGTGCGCTCTCAGGTTAACCTCACAGTCGCCCGCAAGCCTCACAAGACAACCCGTATCTCTTGTCCCAGGGAGGGGATGAGACTCAGAGAGGGGAGGGACATGCCCTGGGGTCACCCAGCCGGGCAGAGCTACGAAGCAGACTCAAGTCTTTGATTATGCCAAGTCCAACATCCAAGGCCACCAGCCAGCTCTGCCTTCCTTTTATTTATTTATTTTTTAAGATTTTATTTATTTATTTGTGAGAGAGAGAGAGAGTGGGGTGAGGGCCAGAGGGAGAGAGAGAATCCCAAGCAGACTGCTGCTCAGTGCAGAGCCCAACCCAGGGCTCAATCTCACAACCCTGAGATCACCACCTGAGCCGAAACCAAGAGTTGGACACTTAACCGACTGAGCGACCCAGGCGCCCCAGCTCTGCCCTTTCTTTTAAACCTTCCAGCATCCTGGTAAAGTAGACATCGTCGTCGAAACTGAGGCTCGGGCTAGCTGAGGGCAAGTACTGGCCAGGGCTGAGGTTGGGACTCGAACCCAGGCCTTGGACTCAAAGTCAAGCGCTTGCCTAGCACCAAGGCACAAATATCAGGAAAGCTGATGGTTGAACCAAAACACAGGGTTCAGCTGAGCCCCTGGAAGTGGCATCTAGACTCAGAATGTCCAAGCTCTAATGATCCGGCGAGGGCGCCTGGGTGGCTCAGATGGTTAAGCGTCTGCCTTCGGCTCAGGTCATGATCCCGCAGTCCTGGGATTGAGCCCACACCAGGAACGGGGAGTCTGCTTCTCCCTCTCCCACTGCCTCTACCCTCTGCTCATGTTCTCTCTCTCTCTCTCTCTCAAATGAATAAATAAAGAAATCTTTTAAAAACATAAAAATAAAATAAAGATCCGACGAGTCACCTCATCCACTGCCGTGCTCATTCTATAGGTGGGGAGACCAAAGCCCCAGAGAGGATGCCCTGACTTGGCCAAGGTCACGTCCTCCTCCCCCACCCCCCTGCCCACTGGCCTCCTGGGGCATCCTGGCACCCCCACCTCCCCTCCATGGCCCGTCCCACCCCACCCCCAGGCACTGGCAGGCAGCGAGACCTGACAGCTCCAGGAGGAGATCTCAGCTCCCAGATGCTCCGCCAGCTGGCAGGCCTGGGTCCCCCCGTGGGCCGCCTACCACGTGTGGACACAAAGCCTTCCCCACCAGGAGGCTTAGGTTGGAGTCTGGGCTCAGCAGCCGCTGCCTCTCCAGTCGTGGGCAAGACGCACCCTGTCAGCTGTCAGGGGAACAGAGGAAACAAACCGTGCCTCGAGCAGGGATGAGCTCGTCGTCCTGTCTGAGGAACCAGATTTCTTAGGCAGTGGTTCGCAAATGTCCGGTTATGAGCTTGCTACATCAGAATCACTTCTCCAGAATACAGCCCCTGGGCCTCACCCCCCAGAGAGTGTGATCTGGTGGGTCTGGGGGAGGGCCCAGGAATCTGTATCTGAAAAGCCTCCGGCTCCATGCAGCTGACTCTGGCAAGCGGGCTTGGGGACCGCTACTCAGAGCACTTTACTCACAGAGGGTCAAACTTGGGGGCACTTTAAGGACCCCCTAGCCCAGCCCACCCATTTTACAGCTGGGAAAACTGAGGCTTATGGGACTTGTCTTGATTCAGTAATGGTGGTATTACACAGAGCCAGGTGTCCTGGCTCCCAGCCTGGGGTGCTTGCTCTTCTGTGAAGCTGTCCTGGGGAACAGAAGGAAAGGGCTTCTAGCCCAGGACTGTAGCCCATGCTTGGCACAAAGCAAGATTTTCATGGACAGTTGTTGGATGGGAATGAAGAGCATCGATCTGGGGACAGATAGTGCCTGTTTCTGCCCATCTCTCCCTGCTCCCTGGGGTCCTGAAGGAGCTCAGTCACAGTGGTTTGTGGGACACCTCTCTCCCTCCCTCCCTCTCTCCATCTCTGTCTCTGTCTCTCTGTCTCTTTTTGTCTCTGTCTCTGTCTTTCTGTCTGTCTCTGTCTCTGTCTCTGTCTGTCTCACACACACACACACACACACACACACACACACACAACATGGGTGGGTGGGCGGGCGACAGGACCGGGCTGCCCAGAGTTCTCACCCCCCTGACCTCTACACCCTCTCTTCTTGGGATCTGTGAGTAACAGCAGTTGCCTCCTGGTCTATTGTTCTCACTGCACCTAAATAATCATAAAACTCGACCATAAAACACACTCTGCACCTCAGTTTCCCCATTTATAACCTGGGGTTGCATCCACCCATCCTGCCACAGGGGGTCAGCAGGAATTGGATGTGATAACGCTGTAAAGAGCCTTGAAACCATGGAGGGCTCTGATCTCCAGGGAGAGAGAAGGCACATCCGAAGCGAAGGGCGGCCCTTGGAGGACCCCACCATCAGAGTGCCTCCTCAGGACCCCTCTTTGGAGTAGGTAGGGCCAGAATGACCCCCCTCCCTCCAAAGAGGTAAAATGAGGCATGGCGAGGTAAATGACTTACCCAAGGATACACACTGGTTATCCAAAGATCCAGGACGAAATGAAGAGATGGGAGACAGTGTCATCCAGGCCGGTTGGGGTTAACCAAGGAGAGTGTCTCGGGGGAGGTGAAGAGATGGAGCAGCCGGTTACCAGACTTGCAGGGCACGTGCACTCACACACACGTTCACACCCCCTCTTTCCGCCAGCCCCGGCAGAATTAGGAATGCAGGCAGTGTAGAGAACCGGCTAGACAATTACCCTGTCACTCCCCCTCCTAATTCTCCCTCCCTGTCCTTGGACACAATTGAGAATCTCTTTTAGGTTCACAATTAGACCCCTTCTCCAACTGGCATTGTTTCTGCGCCTCACAACGTGACTTCCCCTCTCCCCAAGCTCTTCAGCGGCAGACCTCTCAGCCCAGCGAAGCCTGACAAATCCTTCCTGCAAACGTGTCTCAGGCTCAGAATAGCCTCCCCAAATAAAACAAAAACCCTCACGAAGTAAGTTAGAGCATTCTGTGCGCAGCAACGTTCCCAGTGTGTCTGCCTTCTCCCCAAGTCATGACCATTTCTCATCTCTGACAGCCATTCAGGCCAAGGCCACAGACAGCCAAGGGAAGCCTGTTGCTCCGAAGACCCCCACCGACCAGATCACAATGATTAGACACCCCCCACCTTCTCATCTGGAGCGTGCTGGGGTCGGGGAAGGAAGACATCTGGTCTCCCGCGCAGAAACAGAATAACAATGCTCATGGATGTTGGCAATGCGAGCTACTCTAAGCCCTGTGCATTTATTAGCTCATTTAGCCCTCATACCAGCTCCCTGAGACAGGTATCATTACTGTGCCCCTTTGACAGATGAGGATGGAGACCATCTGACAACCAAGATCCACGTCCTCTCGGGGCAATGATCATTGGAGCAGAGAAATGGCTTCCTCTTTAGGTGGAACATGCACACTTCAGTTTGCCCTAGTCCGCACTGCTCCCTATTATATTATACCCTGTCTGCCTGGCCCCTTTAAGTCACTTGCTTCCTAACCCCCCCAGGTGTCTGAGTTTGTAACCCCTACAGCATGTTGCCTCCTCCCCCGTACTTCCTCTGCCCCGCATCTGACTCTTAAGGAATCAGGATCTGGCGCCTACAGATCTGCAAAAGTTGTCACCCTTCCTTCAGACCGGCTCCTCCTTCAGACGGGCTCCTCCTTCAGACTGGCTCCTCCAGGAAGCCTTCCCTGTTTAACCATCAACCCTGTAAATGTCTGAGCTGAAAGGCTTCCCAGAGTCCATCTGGTGCTCACCCATCAGTTACAGATTAAGAGCCCGAGGCCCAGAGAGCCATGACGTGCGGCTACCCCCTCACATGATCGCGAAGCCCTGTCCCACCAACAAGGTCCCCACTCCCGCTCCTACCGGTGGTGGGGAACTAAGGCTGGGATTGTTCTCATGCATGTTCTCATTACTGAAGCAAGATGCCGGGTGTCTCTTTGCCACGTACGAGGCGGCTCTCACTTCCAGGGTCTTTCTGCCCATGAGCCAAGGCTACTTGCCCTCTCATTCCTCCTGACTCTTCTGTGAGTCCCTGAGCTCCAGGGCCAGGTTTTGGGCCCTCCCCTACCCCTCTGCCTTCATCTGGGTGCAGCCTCAGGGAGCCCGAGCCTGGAGCTCCCACAGACTCTCCTGTCCCCATACTTGCGTTCTTCGTTCTGCCTCCGTTTCATACCCACCCCGGTTACACTCTCCTCCTGGGCTGAAGTGAGGCCTGATTCTGCCCCGAATTTCCCAGCTGATGAAGGAGCATCACAGAGAAGCTAAATGTGACCCAAGGTCACAGTTGCTCCTGCCCCCGGACTCCTGTTTTAGCTTATTTCCCCCTCCAGTCTGCATTGCCCTCCACAGAAGCCAAGAAGGGACTCTGTGACATCGCTGTGACTATTCCCCTGTCTTGGACCTTCCCCTGAGGACCCTCACCACTTGGAAGACATCCCATTTTCTGGAGTAGGCAGTAGAGAACTTGGGGCCCCCAAAATTTTCTCAGAGCCTTTGCTATACAGGCCCTGGCAGATCCCCAAGCCCCCACTCCCTAGTCTTCCCCGGGACTCTGCCCGTCTGTGGATACCCCCAGGCTGTTTGTACAGCTGGGCAGGCTGTGCACTGCTCCCGCAGCACAGCCACATGCTGCAGTCCTAATTGTCACTCACTAAGCATCGCAATGCATCCTACACGATGCGGCTGCCAATTGCAGGAAGCGCTGCAGCAGCCCGCCACTCCCGCGGGCCAGGGAGCATCCCTTCCCTCCACTGAGTCTCCCCCACCCCCGCCCCCACCCCAGCCACTAAACTCCCTCAAGCAACTGGGAGTGGACCTCCAGGACTGACAGGAGAGGTCCCCCAAGCAGGGGATATCTTGCTTGGCCATAATTAAACTCTGCCACTGCACGGGCTGCAGACAAAAGGGAGCCCATAATGGGATTAGAATTGTCATAAATTAAAATCATAAATTCAATAAACGCCTTATCGGCCTCCCTCTGGAAGTGGCTGGCCCACAGCGGCTGGCTTTGACAGGCATAATGGAGGGGCCATGGGAAGATGGGTCACTGCAACCAGGTGGGCTGCAGGTGGGGGGGACTCTGGCTCAGCTGCCAGGCTGAGCTGAGGGGGCCAGGTCAGGGGGCCCTTTTCCAAGGAACATCCCACAAGGACAAACCATGACAGCTGACAGTGTTGGCTCCTTATCACCCCCAGGATTTAATCCAGCCTAGCTATTCACCAACTTCCTGCCTTAGAATTGGTTGACACACCTTCTGCCACACACGATATGGGCACCATTAAATGGTCTTTGGCCTCAAATGTGTGGTGCAGAAGACATACATTGACAAAGCAGAGTTCTGGGTTTGAATCCCAGCTCCAGCACGTGTGAGCTGCATGGCCTTGGCCAGGTGTCTGCATTCAGGAGCATTCACTTCCCTCCCACCCTGAAGGCACCATCCATCTGTCCATCCATTCATCTCCACATTTGGCACATAGTTATGGTGTTTGGACTGAGTGCCAGTCTGTGCTAACCCTCGGGGGAAATGGCAGTGAGCAAGACACATAAGATCATGGAGTTGACCTTCCAATGTGGAGACAGACATAAGCAGACAATTTCACAAATAAACTGATTATAATCGCAGAGGGACCACAAAGGAGAAGCCCAGAAGACCCAACCAAGCTGGATAGGGGGATATGCGGTGAGAGATTTCGTGAAGAACTAAAGCTTGAGCTGAGGTCTAAAGAAAAAACCAAGAGAAGAGGGTGGGGGAAGCATAAAGAGATCTCAACATCAGGAAGAATGTGTGCAAAGGCCCTGGGGTGGGCGCAGCGGGGATCCTAGTTTAGGGGGGCCTGAAGTTTATAAAACCTGGGTGGGTGACGGGGCCTTAAAAAAAAAGAATGTAAAATTAAGCATCAAAGTTAATGTTTATTTAGAATGAAATAAAGTTCTAAATAAAGTTTAGAATGAAATAATGCTTATTTAGAATGGAAAACACGTTACAAATTACACACTTTCTAAAGCTGACAAATACCACAGACATCACAAAATCCAGGAGAGAAAAATATACTTTTATTAACTGTTTAACACATCTCTATAATATTTTCTTCTTACATTTATTGGCTGCAGACTCTTGGATTCTCTCTTTGTATGTCAACATTTTGTAATATCATTTTCTAGAGGAAAGAACGATAATCCCTCCAGCATGATTGAGGGAAATACACACACACGCACATATATAAACACACATATGTAATACACACATATATAATACATATATTTTGTTATACAGGATGCATAAAGCATGTGGCTTCACACACAGACACACTCATTGTCTGTAGAGCTGCTACAGATGTATGCCCTGCTGGGGTCAGCAGAGTAACGGCCCCGCAAGACATCTATACCACCATCCCCGTAAGCTGTGAACACATTAGGTTACATGGCAAAGGGCAACTAGGTGGTAGCTGGAATCAAAGTTGACCTTGAAATAGGGAGACGATACGAGACAATTTGAGTGGGCCTCATGTAATCCCAAGGGTCCTTAAAAGTGGAAGAGGGAGGCAGGAGGGAGAGGACCAGAGACAGCAGCGTGAGGACTCAGCCCAGCATCACTGGAGGCTGGGGCTACAAGCCAAGGAGTACAGCCAGCCTCCAGAAGCTTGAAAAGGCCAGGAAACAGATTTTTCCATCAAAGCTTCCAGAAAGGAAAGCAGCCCTGCCAAGACCTTGATCTTAGCCCTTGATGGGAGAGCCATGTTGGACTTCTGACCTCTGGAACTACAAGACACCAAATTGGCATTGTTTAAGCCACAGAGTTTGTGGTAATTTGTGGCCGTAGTAGTAGGAAAGGAATGTACCCACAAACACAGGAATTCTAATCAGTTCCATTTCACACACTCACCATTGAGAAAGGAAACACACACACACACACACACACACACACACACACACACAGTGTGTTTATACTGGTATATCATGTGTTCTCAAGGATGTCCCTGACTGGAGAGAACTGGTTTTGACAAGACCTTTGTGAGAACCACTTAAGAATTTCCACATCCGGGGCACCTGGGTAGCTCGGTGGGTTAAGTGTCCAACTCTTGTTCTCAGCTCAGGTCTTGATATCAGGGTCATGAGTTCAAGGCCTGCACTGCGCTCCAAGCTGGACATGGAGCCTACTTTAAAAATAATAATAATAATAATAATAATAATAATTTCCACATCCAACAACTGACTTCCTACTCCACACATGCCAAACCACATGCCAAACCTTCTGAGATGGACACCTCAGGACACACACACTCCCAAGTCAGGTCAACCCCTGGCCCATGTCTTCATGTCACGACCTTGGGAAAGTCATGGGTGGGGGTGGTAGGAGGCCTCCTTAACTAGACTCAGAGACTGTGAGCCACATACATAGATCCCGTTGAACCCACACTAAACAAATGTCCCCTCAGCTTTGCCTTAGATGGATTTTAATGCTGTCATGGCCACCCCAGCCCCCCGACCCACAGGCAAGGGAAAGCAGAGCATCTGAGTGGACAGAGACAACAGTCTTAATAGGCTGCAGTTAACACATCTCCATTAGCGAAGTTTACAAACACACCTGACTGTGTGGACACGATGTTAGGGGAAGGGACCTGTGTAACAGAAGGACCCTGAGCCTTGAGCACCGAACTTGGGCAAATCCACGCTTGCCCCATTTAAGTAACTCAAAGCAGGTTGGGGCCTGGGGCACAGTGGGTCTGGAGGAGTAATGGGGGCAGCTGGTGGGCCAGACGGCTGGGCCTTGAACCCATCTGATTCACCAGTGGTAAATGGGATGGTGACAAGGTGAGGTCACAGCAGCTGCTGGATGGTGAATGGCTGGAGGAAGGTTATTGCAGGGGTCCCAGGAAGAGCTGATGGAGGCTGGGGAGCTGGGAGGAAGAACAAGCACCAGGCAGGAGAACCACAAGACCTTGGGACAGGTTGGAGGTGGGGCTTGAGGCAGAGGCAAAGTCAGGGGTGACTCTGAGGTTCTGGCTGAGAGATAAGAGGGTTGGGGTGGAGCAGGGGCTCCAAGAGGAGGGGCTGTGAGGGAGAAGAGGAGACCCTTTGTGCCCACCTCCCCTTCCACCCACAGGACGGAGAAAGGAAAATCTTCCCTCACTTCCCCGGCAGCCACCGAACCATGACATTGGGACAAGACTAAGATCCTGCCAAGCTGGTGCTACCTAGTGCCTCAGCCCAGGAAGCAGAACAAAACCTCCAGAAACAGAAATGGGTTCTTTTCTTGGTGACAACGTTCTTGCAGCTGCTCAGGCTCCCTCAGGACCCCACCCATTCCCAAGGCCAGTGCTTGTTTACCCCTGCCTTTCAAGCCCCCACTGCTCATCCTCTGGAGGTATCCATTCCCCCCCACCCCAACTCCCAAGCCAAGCCCAGAGTCTTTGCTAGTGCTTATTAAGCTACTAATTAATTGAATTTTTCCCCCTCATTGCATGCTGTTAATTAGTTTCTTGTAGTAACAGAGACTATTATTCTTGGAAGTAATAACTTGGTCCAGGAGGCAGTTTTAATGTTACTTATAATTGCTGGAGGAGGTGGGTTCTTGGGCTCAGGTGGGTGGGGCTAATTCAGGAAAGGAAATAAAAGTCGACGTGATTCTCTTATCTAAAAGATGACTTTCATGTTCATCTTAATGTTGTCCTGTGTTTTCCAAATTTTCTCCAATGGAAAGCATTATCTTTATAATATCAAAAGTATGCTGGAACTAATATGAATTCAACAAAGTCACAGGATATAAAAATCAATGTACAGAAATCTGTTGCAGTTCCATATACCAATAATGAAGCAACAGAAAGAGAAATCAAGGAATTGATCCCACTTATAATTGCACCAAAACGCATAAGATATCAGGAGTGAACCTAACCAAAGAGGTAAAAGATCTGTGCTCTGTAAACTATAGAACACTTATGAAAGAAACTGAAGAGGACACAAAGAAATGGAAAAATATTCCATGCTCATGGATTGGAAGAACATTGTTAAAATGTCTACACTACCCAAAGCAATCTACACATTTAATACAATCCTTATCAAAATACCACCAGCATTTTTCAACAGAGCTAGAACAAAGAATCCTAAAGTTTGTATGGAACCACAAAAGACCCTGAATAGCCAAAGCAACCCTGAAAAAGAAAAGCAAAGCTGGAGGCATCACGATTCCGGACTTCAGGCTATATTACAAAGCTGTAGTCATCAATACAGTATGGTACTGGCACAAAACCAGACACACAGATCAGTGGAACAGAATAGAAAACCCAGGAATGGACCCACAACTATATGGTCAACTCATCTTCGACAAAGCAGGAAAGAATATCCAATGGAAAAAAGTCTCTTCAACAAATGGTGCTGGGAAAACTGGACAGCAACATGCAGAACAAAACTGCACCACTTTCTTACACTATACACAAACGTAAGTTCAAAATGGCTGAAAAACCTAAACGTGAGACAAGAAATCATCAAAATCCCAGAGGAGAACACAGGCAGCAACCTCTTCGACCTCGGCTGTAGCAACTTCTTACTAGACACATTGCTGGAGACAAGGGAAACAAAAGCAAAAGTGAACTATTGGGACTTCATCAAGATAAGAAGTTTCTGCACAGCAAAGGAAACAATCAACAAAACTAAAAGGTAACCTACGGAATGGGAGAAGATTTGCAAATGCCATATCTGATAAAGGGTTAGTATCCAAAATCTATGAGGAACTTATCAAACTCAACACCCAAAAAACAAATAATTCAGTTAAGAAATGGGCAGAAGAGGGGCACCTGGTGGCTCAGTTGATTAAGCGTCTGACTCTTGATTTTGGCTCAAGTCGTGATCTGAGGGTCATGAGATGGAGCCCTGTGTCTGGGTGTGGAGTCTGCTTAAGAGTCTCTCTCCCTGTCCCTCTGCCCCTCCACACAGCTCACTTGCTCTCTCCCTCTGAAAGAAAGAAAGAAAGAAAGAAAGAAAGAAAGAAAGAAAGAAAGAAAGAAAGAAGGAAAGAGGCAGAAGACATTTTTCCAAAGACATCTAAATGGCCAACAGACATATGAAAAGATGCTCAACATCACTCATCATCAGGGAAATGCAAATCAAAACCACGAGATACCACCTCACACCTGTCAGAATGGCTGAAATTAACAACACAAGAAACAACAGGTGTTGGTGAGGATGCAGAGAAAGGGGAACCCTCCTACACTGCTGGTGGGAATGCAAATTGGTGCAGCCATTCTGGAAAATAGTATGGAGGTTCTTCAAAAAGTTAAAAATAGAACTACCCTATGATCCAGCAATTGTACTACTGGGTATTTACCCAAAGGATACAAAAATGCTGATTTGAAGGGGTACATGCACCCCAATGTTTATAGCAGCAGTATCAACAATAGCCAAACTATGGAAAGAGCCCAAATGTCCATCAATTGATGAATGGACAAGGAAGATGTGGTATATATATCTATATATACAATGGAATATTACTCAGCCATAAAAAAGAATGCAATCTCACCATTTGCAATGATGTGGATGGAGCTAGAGTGTATTTTGCTAAGCAAAATAAGTCAGTCAGAGAAAGACAAATCCCATATGATCTCACTCATATGTGGAATTTAAGAAACAAAACAGATGAGCATATGAAAGGGGGGGAACAAAAAGAGAGAGAGGGAAACAAACCAGAAGAGACTCTTAACGATAGAGAACAAACTGAGGGTTGCTGGAAGGAGGTGAGTGGGGCAGGGGCTGGATGGGTGATGGGCATTAAGGAGGGCGCTTGTGATGAGTACTGGGTGTTGTAAGTAAGTGCTGAGCCACTGAATTTCACTCCTGAAACATTTTGCAATGTATGTTAACTAATTAGAATTTTTTTTAAGATTTTATTTATTTATTTGAGAGAGAAAGAGAGAGAGAGAGCAAGCACGAGAAGGGAGGAGGTGTAGAGGGAGCGGGAGAAGCAGACTCCCTGCTGAGCTGGGAGCCCAATGTGGGGCTCAATCCCAGGACCCTGAGATGACCTGAGTCGAAGGCAGATGCTTAACCGACAGAGTCACCCAGGTGCCCCTTAGCTAATTAGAACTTAGATAAAAATTTGAAAAAATATACATATAATATCAAAATTTAAAAAGATGCAAGGCTGGGGCGCCTGGGTGGCTCAGTCGTTAAGCGTCTGCCTTTGGCTCGGGTCATGATCCCAGGGTCCTGGGATCGAGCCCCGCATTGGGCTCTTTGCTCAGCGGGAAGCCTGCTTCTCCCTCTCTCACTCCCCCTGCTTGTGTTCCCTCTCTCGCTGTCTCTCTCTCTGTCAAATAAATAAATAAAAAATCTTAAAAAAAAAAAAAAAAAAAAGATGCAAGGCAGGAAAGGCCTCAGAGTGTCTAGGAAGATTGTGCCAGAGCATGGAGCCACAGAGTGCTGGGCTAGGAGCTGGGAGAGTGGGCTCCCTTTGCTCCCACAGCTTCTGTCCCAAGCTACCCCTTCTGTTCCCTCCCCATGATCCCACAGCTAGTAAGCACCACAACCAGGATGCAAAATCTGGGCTCTGACTTGGAGCCCAGGGACCAATTGTGGACCCCCGGTGAGTTACAGAAAGAAAGCAGCTGGGAGTCATGTCTTCTCCAACCAGGAATCAGGGGGTCACAATGAGGAGATGATGAAGAAGCAGCATCTGAAATTGTACCCCAAACTGCTAAGCCCCTTTTTCCCATCTTCAAAGAGCTTGCATTCTAGTAAAAGAAACAAGAAAAAAGTAAGCAGAAAATAAAGTAAAGGAGAAGTTTGTGGAAGCAGAGAAATATACCATAGCTAGGATGGTCAGGGTCTCCTCGAGGAGCCGACACTGAAGCTGAGATCAAAAGGATGAGGGGAAACCCAGCCATACAAAAGGGGCATTCTAGAGGATATTCTTACCTGGAAGAAGGGCCTCAGAGCACCCCCTTCAGCCAGATTCCTGCCTAGTCCTCAGAGCACAGCAAAGAGCTATCACTCACACCAATAAAAGCACCAGTTAACCTTGATGAGACCACAATTAGCCGGCAAAGTCTTAACTCCATCATTAGCCTGGGCGTGGGAGGGGAGGGCAGCAGGAACCACATCTGATTCCCAAAATGGCCTGTGATGTTGAAAAGTGGCCAAACACAGGCTGAAAACTCCTGACTCCTCCATGGGAATTCATTCTGTTCTTCCTTCAGTTCTCCCCAGACGAAGCAGCCACTTGCAGGCAAGAGGGACATCCTTGGCGGCTCCAATATGCCCCCACCCTTTGCTGCCGCTTCAGAAGACAATCCCCGTCAAAGTGCTTAGGTGGAGTGATGTGCCGGTGAATGCTTACCAACCCGTTCTCCGAGGGGGGAAAGCCCTGATTTGTAGCATCTGCCAACGCCCATGGTGTAAATACTCCCACCAGCGTCAATTGCAAACAACCAACCTGACCTCACTGAAGACCAGGTTGGAAAGAGATGCAGACAGGTGCGAGTTGGCCCCACACACACCACTGCTCGACCCTTGGCAAGTTTCCTCATCTGCAAAGTGCAGATTAAATGAGATAAGGTAAGTCACCATCACCACCAGGAAGGGCTGGACAAAGGTCAGTGCTGATAAAGTAAAGGTTTCCTTCTCCCACCCAAGGAAAGCAAGGGAGTCCCAGCACAAAGTTGGGAAATGTCACCGGAGCATTTAGGGATTGATTATCCTGTTTAGCCATCTGGGCGGAGACGGCATGGAGTGGGGTTGGCGGGGACAGGCAAGACAGAGAATGTAGGAATCATTAACTCCCCATCCCCACCAGCGCTGGGTGCAGTCTCGCCTTCCGGGTGGTAGCAGAGGGATGGCTCCCCAGGACAGGGGCCGGGCTTCGCTGGTTCACCGCTGCATGCACAACCCCCAGCCCAGGGCACAGCAGGAACAGCAGATGTTGGATAATGTGTGCCAAATGAGTGAATGAATGAATCATAGAAACCTCTCCAAAAGAAGGAAGGTAGCCTCCCCTTCTCAGCCCATGCACATGCACGACAAGCAGCCTAAATCATGGGGTTGGGCTCTGGATCGGATCACCAGGCCAGCACCCCCTGCCCCCCCGCCACAGGACACTGGGAAAGTATCTTGGGACCCAAGGATAGGCATGTGGTGCTCTGTGAGAGCAGGGTAGAGACAGCCCTGTGATTCATAGCAGCAAATGCTGGGGAAATAAATATCACACTGCCCTAGCCCTTCCCACCTCAGCCTCTAATATCCTTTCCGCGGAAAAAGGCCTTATTATTCAGTGCCTGTGGTGACAGCTAACGAGTAAATCAGTGGCCTGGAGATTGCTCCCTGGGGAAATTGGCTATGGCTTCTGGTGACGGCCACTCTGCAGGGGCTGTGTGGGAGTAGGAGGGGTCACACTGGGGCAGGAGAGGGGACAGGGGTTGGGTATGGAGAGAAACTCCCTGCCCATCTTCTTGCTTCCCGTGAAGCCCCACTCCCCACCTCCACCTCACCCCCATGCCTTCACTTGCCTTCCTGGAACAGAACCAGCTCATGGGGGAAATAGAGGCACAATTCAAAGGAAGTATCATATAGTCTTCTGGGCACTAGTTTCCCCAGGCCCCAACCCTGGAACCAAATCCACCCTCCTGGGCTGGAGTGGGTAAGAACCAAATTCACCAGTTACAGTGCTAAGAGATCACCACTGTTTTCCCAGCATCAACACCTGATTCTTTTTTTTTTTTTTTTTTTTTTT
>NW_022589705.1:92299774-92494665 GCF_004348235.1 Phoca vitulina | reverse complement strand
TTTCCTGACTTGTTAATTTTAGCCATTCTGACTGGTGTGAGGTGGTATCTCATTGAGGTTTTGATTTGGATTTCCCTGATGCCGAGCGATATTGAACACTTTTTCATGTCAACACCTGATTCTTGACTATTTGCCTGGCACATAACAATCCCTCAATAAATATTTGTGATTGAACAGATGAATAAATGAAGGCATGAAGGAATGATGACAGAACAGAACAGGCATGGCTGTGCATTTTCATCTATTTCCCTGCCTTGTTATCTTCCTAATCTTTCCAAGGACGCACCACGACTTTTCATCACTACAGTGATATAATTCACTGGGTCACACTAATTTCTAGTCACCTGCTTCAAGCACTGCTTGGTTTTGCTTTCCTTTCTTCCCACTGTCAAAACGACACTACCCCGAGGTCCTCTCCCTCCCTCCAGATGGTTGGCATCATAAGCAAACTGGACCCTGTCCTCCTGGCTGGTGTAATGTCTCCCGACATCCCCAGCAGGACCCCATGGGATGGCCTTCATGGTCAGAATTCCAGATGCTGGGCCAGGCAAGGAGGTACTCTGGGGGCAAGAGGGCTCTCCTATCACCTTGAAACCTCACAGAAGAGTAAATTTCAGGGGACAAGTGCCTACAGGGCTCTGCAGAGAATGGGAGCCACGAACTTGGTGAGGGTAAATGGCCCAGTTCCAAGTTTTCCCCAAGGGCAGCAGGATACAGCAACACCAGCCCCGCTGCCAGCCACTCTGGCAAATCTTTCTCCTAATTACATCTGAATTATGCAAATCAATACCAATGTCGATATACGATTTCCTCTAACAAGTCAAGAACATGCAAGAAGTGAAGACCTGGAGAGATGGAAACCCATCTAATTAGGAGTGAGTTTCTCTGTTTTTCTCTTGGCTGAGGGAGTAGTTGGCTGCATGACAACCCCAGGGAAGAGAACATTGGGATACGGAGCAGGGCAGAGGGCAAAGAAAACATGAAGACGGGGTGTGGGCGGAAGGGGTCAGGAGATGGGGGCCATGATGAGAGCATGATGGGTGTAGCGTCAGTCTCAGAACAAGCATGTGACCTTAGAGACTCTCCTTCCATTGAGCAGTTTAAAATCTCTCGAAACTGGTGGTTGGGGGCCCAGAAACATGGAGCAGGCACAGTCTGCTCCCCCCCTGGACATGGGCTAAGAAGGAAAGAATGAGTGAATGAGTGAATGAATGTTATAGCTATCATACATTGGACCTTCGCTATGTGCCTCTGCTAAACACTGCATCTCCGTGCTTTCATTTAATCCTCAACACTCAGAGTCAGATACTACTATGATCCCATTTCAAAGATGAAGACAGTGAGGTCAGAAAGGGGAAATGTCTTGCCATGGTCCCATGGCTGTAAGGAGAAGGCTGGGACACCAGCCCTGGTTGTCCCGCTGCACCCCACTGCTTCATTAAGTACAAACTGGGGGTTCATAGGCAGAGTGTGGGCAGGTAGAGAGTTGCCTATGGAAGGGTCGGAGAGGGAAAAAGGACCCTTGCTTTAAAGCCACGGGGGCCTTGGGCACAGTTACCCCCTCCTGCAGGCCCCTCATGCAAGGAAGAAGTACCAAGACCTGAATCCAAGAACAGGAAAGTCATCACAAGAAGGGGCTGGCTTAACTCCCTTTGGAGTTTATGCCCAATCATTTTGTTATGGCATATCGTCCCCAAGTAGAGACTGGAACACACCTGGTGAGCTCTTTATCTGGTCAATGAATAAACAGTCACTCAACTGAGGACCCAGTATGAAGCACTATAGCATAGTAGCTAAGAGGCTGGCCTCTGGAGGCAGACTGTCTCCAATCCCAGCTCTGCTACTGGTAGCCATCTGGCTTATAACAAATTATTCTCCATGCCTCAGTTATCCCATCTCTGAAATGGGACTGATGGCAGTGCTTAACATATAGTAGGACCTCAATAAATGTTAGCTATTGTGATTGTTCAGGGCAGGGCACCAGGCCTCAAGATGAATGAGGCACCATCTCTGTCCTCGAGGGGCTCGTGTATAAGGAGAATGGGAAAAGACAGCACTGTTTAAGTCAGTTATGGAGGTGAGCAAAGGGACCATGGGAGACTAAGAAGGAAGCTCTTAACCTTGCCTGGCTCAGTGTTCTGGGGAGCTATGGCACAATCAGGGAAGGCTTCCCAGAGGTGGCAACACTAGGGTTGAGTCGTGAATGATAAATGGTCCTTACCAGGTAGACAAGAAAGGCAATGGCTTTGCAGGCAGAGGACCCAGCCCGTGCAAAGGCCTGGAGGCATTCAGGATGTCCATAGCAGGCCATGGGCCATGGCAGGAGCTGAAGCTGGAGAGGTGGGCAGTGCCTTGTCTTCCAGAGACCTTGAATGTCAGGCTAAAAGATTGGGATTTCATCTTAGAAATGCCAGGAAGACCCTGAAGAAGGACAAGATGAGATTTATACGTTGGAAAGGGTGCCCTGCTAGTGAGTGAAGGCTGGAGCAGAGATGTGGAGTAGGGAAGGCAGGAGGCTCAGTCCGGAGCCCAAGCCCCAAGCTCCCAGCTCCCAGCTCCCAGCTTCCCGCCAGGCTCCTTCTGTGGGGGCTGAAGTGGGAGCCGGAGCTCAGCAGGACCAGAGAAGTTATTAATCGCTCCACGACGCCGCAAGCCATGGTCCATTTGCTGCTTTTCTTGGTCTGTTTTGAAACTGTGAAATGAGCTCCAGTCTTCAAGGCGGCTATAATAACCATCCCGATTCTGACATTTAAATTACAGATGGCATTTTCAATTAAACAGGCGCTCTCAGCAGGTTTAATTTAGCTATCAGTTCTGGTCTGTTCTTTAAGTGCTTTAAAAAAAAAAGAAGAAGAAGAAGAAAAAAGGCCAACAGTGAATTCTAGGTCTCCTTCTAGGAGGAGGAAGGGTCTCTGAGAAATGACACCAACTCTCATCTTCTAGCTCCCCCAGGGACTGACGCAGCCTCCTGTAACAGTCATACTCCACTGAATCCACCCTCATTCACATCCAGAGGCACTCACAAAGCCACACACATAAATAGAGACCCAGCCTCTCAGCTATAAGCCCAACAGCTTTGGGGTCATTTTTGCCACAAGTGTGCAGAGGCTGTGCCTCTCCTGTCTGATCAGAGTCACAGTAAGAGATTCCAGAATCAGACAAACTTCAATGGAGGCCCATGCTCTACTACTAACTAGCTGTGTGATCTGGGACAACTTGCTTAACCTTGCTGAGCCTCAGTTTTCTCAGCTGTAAAATGAGAATAAAGATAAGGCCAAGTTGGAGTAATGTATTAAGGTGTCCAACACTGGTGTGGGCTTATATGAATGCCCATTAATCCTTGTGCCTCCCCCTCTCCTTCCCTTAGACTGTTCTACCCTGCCGACTTGTGGTTCTCCCATTCAGGATTTCCACTCCTGGAGCCTATTTGGTGGTGGCCGGGGTGCTGTCCGCGGTGCTGAACCACGCCTATTGCTTGCTCTTAGTTCCAGATGCGTTCTCTCCTGTCCGAGCGCAGTCTGGCTGGCTTGCTCTGAAAACCTCACCACCACCCCCAAGGCAGCCCCTGCAGATGACCTGGAAGACAAAGGCCCAAATGTCCTCCTAAGGTTCTGCCTCCCCATATCCCAGAGTGATTAAACTGAGGGCAGGGGGCAGACGCACCCAAAAGAAGAGTACCCTGCCCTCCAGCCCATATGGACACAGAAAATCGCCAGCTTCAGCCAAGTAATAGTCCAGCTGCTTGGCTCCAGCATTTGTGTCTGAGGTTTGTATTGTTCTGGTTGATTCCTGCTCTCCTTTTGGGCTCTGGTTTTCTCTGGACTTTTGTTAGCTGGACAATAACCTTTGCCCTCTCCTTCCCTCAGCCCTAGTTCCACTTGATCAGAAGTTGATCTGGAAGTGAGGGGACAGGCAGTCCATGCAAATATACCCCAACTGGACACTTCTGGCTTCTGCAAAGCCAGCTTCTCTCTGAAATACTGGAACCAGCACACAGTGCGTGTGTTCCAGAAATCCACACTGTGCATCAGGTCAGGCCAAAGCTCCAGTCCACCCCAAGGCCAATAGACAGGGTGAACATCGTCCTGAAGACATTAGAAATTGGGGGGTAGGGGGGACATGAGGCTGCAGCCCAGAATCTCGATAAAACAGCGTCTCCAAGGGAGGGTTTTAGAAGAGAGAAAATTCTCCCAGGTGAACCTTATTTGCAGAACATTAACAGTTCATAAAGCACTTTCTCAACCACCCACCTCATTGGTTCCAGCAGCAGTCACATGTAGTACTATTATCCTATTTTATAGGGAAGGAAGCTGAGGTTCAAAGAAGTAGAGGAACTTGCCTAAGGCCACTGGGAAAAAGCAGCAGTATGTGGACTTGAACTCTGGACTTGGGAAGTCCCATTCTCCCTGTCCTCATACCCCAGGCCACCTTACTCAGGAAGGTAGGGCAGTTGGCAGAAAACAAGGAGGGCCCACCCCACCTCTACACACCTGCAATCAGTGCTTCCAAGGCAGGGCACACCTGGGCTCAGCAAGGCTGAAGCACCAGCTCTCCAGGCAACTCCTCTACTTTCACCCCCTCGCCGTCCTTTCCAGCATTTCTCATCCGAGCCTCTGTGCTCTGTTCCCCAAGCCACAGCCTTTAGGGGCAGTTGTGCCCAACAAGGCCCCCTTCAGAGGTCCCCACCTCTCCACTATGTGCTGGGCCTTGTAGGGGACTTGAGCCCCCTCCCTGCACACATCAAACCCAGATCAGTACCAGTCCTTGGTGAGCATGCGGAGTGTGCCCAGTGCTTTACACAGAACAAACCTAACTCTGTGGAGTAGGCATCATGATGTCCATTAAAAAAAAAAAAAAAAACTTACTGAGATTCTGAGAGGTAAAGAACTTGCCCAAGGCCACCCAGCTCACGAGGAGTAGAGACACATTTGAACCCCAGTGCTGCCTACACTTTTTCCAACCATGCCCACTCCTCGGGGCTGATGGATGGGAAGTGGGGGCAGGCAGGGGAGACTGAAGGGATTCTGGAAAGCTTTCTTGGAGGCAGAGCACTTCTGAACTCCCCCAGATCCAGCCTCCACACTGCCCCAGGTGCTCCCACCCCTCCACGGGTCCATAAGCTTCCATCTCCCACACCACCTCTGCTGCCCCTTCCCCAAACCCCTGTGGACCACAGGAAGCAGGCTTGGATGCCCCCACCCCCTGTCCCTCACAGGGCCTCTTGCTCTGGCTCCTCTTCCAGAGCCCTAGAGTAGCCTTTATGTCCTCGAGGTAATATAATACTCATGAAATCAAATATTTGTTTTGAGCCCTAACTGTGCCAGGGGTTGCACTGTGCTTCACACACCATCTAAGTTCATTCTCATGACCACCTAACAAGGTAGGCCCAATCTTTCTCCCTATTTGACAGAGGAGAAAACAAGCTCAGAGAGGTCTGGAGTCTTACTCAGAGTCACACAGCCAGCAAGGGATGGAGCTGGTCACTCTGCACCCATGCCTGAGCCGGGGACCTCGGCGCTCTGCCGCCTGTCAGAACCAGACTCCAGGTTGGCTGCTCTGTGTCCGTCAGCACCTCTTCCTCTGCTCCCCAGTGAGCAGGGGCCAGGTGGTCAGATCAGGCACCTGAGGACCCCCCAGAAGCCAGGGGTCTGTCAGCTCTTCCCACTTCTTACCTCATTTCCTTTCTGGCTCTGGAGCCTTCCGGAAGCCTACATGCCCCTCCCCAGCCTGGGTTCTCCACCACCCAGAGGACAACGGTGTGGGATGCAACCTCCCTCTCCACAAACACCTGATCCCAGAACCGAGGTGGCTGACTCTCAAAAGAGGCATGTTCATTCCCTCCTGCAACACGGCCTCAGTTTCCTCATCTGTACCTGGAAAAGTGCAGAATAGGGGGTGCCTTGAGTGAAAACCCCTAAGACAAAATGTGCCGGCACTCCATGGTGAGTAGGAAACAAGACTGCTCCCCTTCTCCATCCTCTTCCTCCTCCTTGTCCTCCTCCTCCTCCTTCCTTGATCCCCAGGGCAGATGTCTAATCAATACAGTAGAGTTCATCAGAATCTCTCGGCATGGGGTGGGAGGCAGAGCTTGTAACATAAAAAGGCAAGCGCAATCTTATAACATGACTTTATATTTGGAGAACATAAAACAGACACCCAGTGCTTTCACAATACAGGCTAGAGATAATCAAGCCTGGCAAAATTGCCTTGGCCATTGGAGATATTTCCTGCATGAGGGAGATCAGACAGCAAGGGGGCATGAGGAGGGCAGGTGCCCCTGGAGAGCTGGCGGTGCCCACTGCAGGCTGAGCAGCTCTCAGCTCAGGGGCACGGAGCCCCCTCTGCCCCCACCCCTCTCTCCCTGGCCAGGCCTCCAGCCCCTGCAGAGCTCTAGCCTCGGCCCCCTCCCCAGCAACTCCTTTGGCCCCAGCTCATTAGCCCTGAAAAATCTGCTCAAATCCAGAGGGAGGGTTTTTCAGCTAAAATAGCTCCAACTCGGGCTAGTTTTTTCCTCTCTTCCCCACATCATTAGTGAAAGTGCAATCTCTGCATCTCCTGGACTGTGTGGGGTAAGGAACCCCACCCCCTCCCTGGGGACCCCTGGCCAGGCAGAGTGCCAAGGCTGGGATCTGGCCTGGGGGTGGGCTGGGGGAGCAGATGGAGCCGGAGACCGTGAAAGAGGCAGAGAGAGTCTGGGCAGAGCCCCTCCTATCCTGCCCAGGTGGACACTGCATCCTCCTCACTGAAAATTGGAAGCTATCACTCTCAGCAGGACCGTGGTTGGCAGAATGCTTGCCCAATGCCCAGCGCTGTGCCAAGCACCCACTCATTCTCACCTGGAGCCCGTGAGGGGCAGGGCTCCCCCCCAGCATCCAGTCCCCCTTCTTTAACCCCACAGCGTCTGCCCCCCTCTCTCAGCCTATGGTCCTCACTGGGTGAGTCCATACCAGGCCTTGTTGCCCACGGGAGGGCCATAACAGTCTCAGAGACGGGCACGTGAACCCACTGGACTTAATGCTGGGGGTGCTGGGCCCCTTCTGGAGTGAGCCTGCCTGGGATGAAGCCACACAGAGGTGAGAGACAAAGAGAAAACCCAAATTCTGAGTATGCCATTGGAGTCTCTGGATCCAGCTATACCTGAGAGAAATCGGCACTGGGCTTTTCTGTTACGTGAGCCCCAAATTTGCTTTTTTTTTTTAAAGATTTTATTTATTTATTTGACAGAGAGAGCAGGAACACAAGCAGGGGAGTGGGAGAGGGAGAAGCAGGCTTCCTACCGAGCAGGGAGCCTGATGTGGGACTCGATCCCAGGACCCTGGGATCATGACCCGAGCCGAAGGCAGACGCTTAATGACTGAGCCACCCAGGCGCCCCCCAAATTTGCTTTTTATTAAACCACTCTGAATTGCATTTCTGTCATTTGCAGCTGACATATTGGCAACAAGTAAACCCATTTTTTGGATCGGGAATCTGATGCCCAGAGAGATTGAGCTACTTGTGCCAGGTCACACAGCTATGCCTGGGTAGAACCAGTACCCCAGAGTGAAAAGCTCTCAATCCTAACTTGTTCCACCTGAGGTTTGGGGGGGGCGGGGGCAGGGGGATGAATTTGAGGCCATTTTCAGCTCAGCCCAGAGAGGGAGGGACAAAAAGGTAACAGGTTGTCATAGTTACTAGTTCACTGTGTGGCCTCAGACAAGCAACCTCCCCTCTCTGAGCCTCAGGCTGGGAACAAAATGTCTCACCCCTGCAGAATGCAGGTGGCCCGTTGGGCAGGTGGGATGGCTGCCTCTTCCCCCCCTCCCCACCCCAGAGGACTATGAGCGGGGGGCTTCCCCAGCCAGGCAACAGAGGCCCCTGTGGTTGTCAGACACTCCCCATGAACATGCACACTCCACCTGGTTTTAAATGTCTCTCAAAGAGCAAATTCAATTTGGTATAACTCCACCAGCTCTGCAGTGCAGAATTCATTAGATGAGGAGCCTGCTTTTGGAGGAATAATTCATTTTTCCAGTGTCGGAGAGCAGAGTAATTGATCCAGGGGGCCGATGCCTCCCTCCCTTCTCCCTGCCCAGGACCATCTGATTCCAAATGCAGCCCAAGACTGTTAGGTCAAAGTCACAGCAATAAATAGGAGGGGGGCTTCTGCTTTAATATATTGGATTATTCCACTCAGTGGTGACGAAAAACAAGATTTAATTCCCTGAGAAATGCCAGCTGAGAAAATCATTTCCCTGCCTGCTTCTCCTTTCCTTTTTTTTTTTTCTTTTTATTTTTTCCAAAGACATCTTTGTCTTTATGCAGGCCACAAGGGCCTTGTTACACCGTGAACAGCAAGAGATTTCTCTGCACCTGCCCAGGGTCATCTTCTATCTTAAGAGAAGGTTGAGGACCCTCTTGGCCCACCACCCTCAATCGTGGGTCCCTAAGGACACAGATTTCTGCTCAAATCCACACAACACTGTGGTGCTTATCACATTGATAAATTATAACAATAAGCCCCAGGAAATGACCAGTTACTACCACACCTCCAACTTATGGGACAGGAAGCTAAGAGCTGGCTAGATTTACCTTTCTATTACTCCTCAGATCAAGAGTCCACTCACTGCTTCCTCCAGGAAGCCCTCCCTGATTAAGGTCCAAGTTAGATGCCTCTCCTCTGGGTTCCCAAAATATGGTGGGCCTTTTTCTCATAGCCCTTTTACTATTGGACTATAAGCTGCCAGATTTGTTCATTTTACTTTTTTAACAAACTCACATATAGTACTTGATATCTGCAAGCCCT
Organism: Phoca vitulina; assembly: GCF_004348235.1. Lineage (NCBI taxonomy): Eukaryota > Metazoa > Chordata > Mammalia > Carnivora > Phocidae > Phoca > Phoca vitulina. The sequence goes on along the minus strand of NW_022589705.1, from coordinate 92,485,880 downwards.
GATCTTCACAAATACTACTTCGTGCATTACAAATTATTCATTCATTCGATCCTCATAACAACCCTATGAGGTAGGTACTATGATCAGCCCTGTTTTATAGACAAGGAAGCTAAGTCGCTGACTGGTTAAGTGACTTGGCCAAGGTCACACAGCAGGGAGGGTCAAAACTGGCAATCTAGGTATCACCCCCTTTAGTCGGTGAGCTCCCAGCGGACAAGGCCTTCAGGGGTTCACTGGACCCTGAGACCCACACCCTTCACCAATCCCATCCTGTACAGGACCGGAATCTGCCATGAAAGTCCTATCACGTGGGACAGCCCCTTGGTGTGGACAGGACTCCCTCCTGGAGTGGATTCCAGCTGTGTGGCCTCTGGCAAGCCTGCATTCTCTGGCAATCAGTGAGAGCCACAGTCTCTCACATGGGAAGGAAAACAGTGCCTAGGTGTGCTGGAAGGATTCAAAAGCCCCACACCGATGCCTAGCACATAGTGAGCGCTCGGTAGGTGTACAATACCATGAACTAGAAAATGCGGACTTCGGGGATACTCTTGCCATGCTCAGAAAATAATAGAGCCTTATCAATCCCAGTAAATGAAGCAAGGCCTGAGATCTGGATGGAACAATGGGTTTTTCTTAATAGTAGTAGTAAGACGGGTGAGTTGCCAAGAATTACCAAGAAGAATTTTGCAATCACGCACAATCCATTTACTTCTGGGAGCTACCAGGATGCGAGAGAGTCTGAAACGGGGACCTACTGGGCCAGAAATGGCAATTGAGGAATGTTTCATTCATTAAGTGTGGGTTGAATGCCTTTCAAGTGCATTGAAGCAACGTGGAGTTCGGGAGGAGCACAAGCCCAAGGGCCCCTCGGATCCAGGGCCACCCCAGCCAGCTCTGCAGGTTACAGTTTGTGATCTTGACCACTAGACCCACCTCTCAGCACCTCAGACTTCTCTTCCATAAATTGGGATGACGAGTGAAGCCTCCCCCAGGGGCTGCTACAGGGAGTGGGTGAGATATTGTAGACCAGGTAGGAAATTGACAAATGTTAGTCTCCTTCCCTACCTCCCACCCCTGCCTCTCCACAGTGGCCCCAGCGGTGCGGCAGTCCACCTGACCCACTCAGCCCCCTGTCTTATACAAAGAACCCAGCAGGTGCTAGGACTGGGCCTGGAAGCTTGGGTGCTTAAGCTCCTCAGAGCTGCAAAGCAGGTTGGCAAGTGGGGTTGCAGGTCTCATTTTGCAGCTGAGGACAAGGGGCAAAGCCAAGTGAAATCCAAGTGTTTCTGTCTCCAAATCCATGCTCTGAACCCCAATTCCTGGGACAGGAAAGGAGGAGGGCAAGCAGGGTGGGGAAGAAGCTGGAAATCCCTACATGCAAGTTCATTTACCAAAGGCAACCCCAGAATGGAGCCCGTGAGGCTGAGACAGGTCACAGAGCGATACCCTAAGGGAAGAAAGGCAGGGAAGGGTGTCAGCTGGCCTGGGATGGAGATGGGGCCTCAGGGAGCAAATGCCTTGTACGTGCAGGGATGCTCCCTGATGTTCCCAGGGAGCTTCCTCCTTGTCCTGCAAACCTCACCTGGTATGGAAGGTATTTCATACCTTTCACATCCCCCTCCTTGGCTTCAGCCCCTTCTCTCATCCAGGCAGTTCTTCCTTACATCTAACTGAAATTTTTCCTGTTGCATCACCAGCAGACCCCTGCTGGAGCACTAGGAGACAGCCCCCAGCCCTGCCCACCCTGTCTGCAGAGTTAGTGGTGGCTCCTGGCTCAGGGCAGTAATCCTGCTGACAATTAATTGGCTTTTGTTGGAGGAGAATGAATACCATCTCATCTTAATCTTCTTCATTATTCTCCTTGTTCAGCAGAGTCAACACAAGATTAGGTTTAATTTATGGGGGAAAAAATAGCAAAGTCATTACTCACCAGGAGATCAGAACTGGATCTGCCTGGGTGTTCCGTGTTCACTGCAGGGGAGGGGCCAAGAGGAAGGCCCAGGGCTCTGCCAAGTTAGCAGGGGCGGTGGGAGGAAGGTGGTGTCTAGGCCCCCAGACTTATTGGGGGTGGATTCCCAGAGACCACAAGTCCTTCCTAGTCTTATAGGACTCTAACCTCAGAGGACCTCGCATCCTAAGTATTTCTCAGGAGCCTCTGGCATTAGAGCAGCCCCAAAGCAGGCAGGAGGCCCAGCTCCTCAGGCCCAGACTCAGCCCCAGACAATAAATCAGGCTCCAAATTCAAATCCCCTCTACAGATACCCCCTTCCTCTGCAGAGAACGGGGCAAGAGGAGCCCAGCCTGGGAACTACCTTGACAATGCTGACACCTAGTGGTGGTTTGAAGAACTGGTCCTTCTTCCCTCCTCCCTATACAACCACTACTGAACATATAACCATGCCTACGAAAATCCAGGTTTACAAAGAAAACAAATCAGAGATGAAAATTTTCCCATTGCAAAACTGCTAAATAGAGGGCTCCACTAAGAAATCTGAAAGAAAATTCATTTTACCTTCCCCAACCCCATGACCAGAATGGCCCAGAAACACTTAGCATCCCCTCCTTCTGCCTGGGGCAATTAATAATATGCTTAAAAGGCCTGGAGCCCCACAGCCCCGGTCATCTCCACCGTTTCCATGCTTCCTCACCTCAGAGCCCCTAGTTTCTGCCCCGGCTCTGTCCCCTGGCATGTGCCCATCTCTGACTCTGTGCCAGAGGGAAGTGGCTAGGACCTGAGCTGGGAATCCAGCTCAGCTGGATTTGAAAGTGGAAAGCCATGACTATCTGCACATTGTGTATATCCCTGGGCAAGTTACCCAACATCTTGGAGTCTAAGCTCTTTCATCTGTAAAATGGGAATATCTGTAATCACCGGAGAGGGCCACTGAGCAGATCGAAGAGGCCTGTGTGCTTAGCACAGGAATTGGCTCCCAGCAGGTCCCAACGGATGCCTGTTATCATCCCCATCACTGCTGTAATCAGCATCCTGTTCATCCTGTTACTCTTGGGAAATTTGGTTTCATCACGTCAACTGTAAGTTGCTCCTGTCTAACTCCCCATTCTCGGGTCCTGCTGGATAGAGCAAAGGTTTTTCCTTAAAACATGTATACCTTGTAAGACAGAGCACACAGTAAGTGCTCAGGAAACTCTTGGGATTGCCTGCCTATATCTCCAACCTCATGTCAAACCACTTCCCTACTTTCACTGAGCTCCAGTCTTTCTGATCTGTGAATGAGTTCATTCCCACCTCAGGGCCTTTGCACTTACTGCTCCTACAGTGCTCTCCCCCCAGATATCTGCATGGCTGGTTTCTCCTCATCCTTCAAATGTCCCTTCCTCAAAGAGGTCCTCCCTGATCACTTTGACCAAAGTGACCACTCTCACTCTCTAGTTTGTTTACTTCACTATAGAAGTCAAGTGCCTAAGTGGCTAAGTGGAATTCCAGTTCCACCACATATTAGCTCTGTGGCCTCAGGCAAGTTGCTTAACCTCTCTGTGCTCGTTTTCTCACCTGTAAAAATGGAAGTAATAATACTTCCCCCTCCAGGAGGTTATTTTAATGAATCAATATATATAAAGCTCTCAGAGTATTGCCTGGTATGTATATTAAGGGCTCCATCATGTTGATAATTATTTATTTAGATGCTTGTATTTAGGTTTCTCCGTCTAGACTGTATATTCCAGGGGGCAGAGTCCTCGTCTGGTTTTACCCTTCCTGGCAGATAGTAGGTGCTCAGTAAACACTGATTGATTAGAAAGGACCTTCGGGAATATGCACCTCTCTCTCCTGAGCCGATGTTCAGGTGCCATTGAGCCACGTGGCTAAGCTGTCCGCTATCCACATTCCCCACTGTCCAGAGAGGGCCCTGAGGCGCCCCCTGCTGGACATCGTAGGTTTTCCCTTGAAGGAAGCCGACATCTGTAGTCCTATAATCAATGTTTGGGGGGGGGGGGTTGTTAGGGGTTAAGCGCCCGCTCTTTGAAGCCCATTGCACCTAGGCTGAACCTTGTGCTTCTCCAATGAATCTGTGAGTCATCTGCCGAGTCTTGGCTCCTCAGTATCCTCATGTGTACAGCAGGGTTAACAATGCCCTCTCCCCCTTCCCCATCTCCGACTGGGTCACGGGGGTGGTGTGACAGGCCGTGCCCCATGCACAGTGAGCTTTGCTGGCCCACCTAGCCCCGAAGCATCAGCCCTTTTTTTTTTTAAGATTTTATTTATTTATTTGACAGAGAGAGACAAAGCGAGAGGGAGAACACAAGCAGGGGGAGTGGGAGAGGGAGAAGCAGGCTTCCCGCTGAGCAGGGAGCCCAATGCGGGGCTTGATCCCAGGACCCTGGGATCATGATCCGAGCTGAAGGCAGTCGCTTAATGACTGAGCCACCCAGGTGTCCCAGCATCAGCCCTTTGATGACTCAGGAGCAGCTGCCTGGTCTTCCCAAGCTGAGTACCACCAGTGTATCCAACTAGCCTCTAGTGACAGGTACTCAGGGACAGTGGGTCTGAAGCATCCCATTATCTGAGCCCCTCAGGTCTCCTCCGTGGTTCCCATGCCCTGGGGCCTCAGGGCAAAGAATCTGGTCTCTGGGTTTCTGGCTCCCTCCTCTGAGAGCAGACAGTTGGCTGCAGGTGGCCTCACTGGGCTTGCATCCTCCTTCCCCACTCCCCCATCCCCGCCTCCCTGGCTGCTCTGTCTCCCCCATCATAGCCCTGGAGGTTTCTCTGTGCCCTCTCCCGCCTCACTCCACATTCGTCCCCAGCCCTCACCAGTGGCCTTGGCTTTGGCTGCTGGCCACATACACTGCCAATCCTCCAGCCCAGAGCCCCAGGCCCCTCATGGGTCTCTCTTCTGACTGCCCCATGGTGGGGGGGGATCTCCTCCACCCGCAGCACCTCCCATGCCCCCACATCACAGCCCTGACATCCGGGCCCCGCAGGCACCTGGATGCAACTCCTGCCTCTCATGCTCGCTGAGTCTCCATCCAGCCTCTTCCTGAAACCCCCTCCGGGGGGGGGGGGTCCCAGTCCTCTCCCAACTCACCCTCATGGGGCTCTCCACATGCCCATCCTAGTCCATCGCCCCAGAGCACTACCTTGCCTATTACTCTTTCATGGAAACTCATGGGGGGTGACCCTCTTCCTCCATGGCTTTCATCAAACCCATCAAGGCATCAATTCCCCTGATTGGCAACTCAGGTAATTGTGGACGGTGCCTTCCCCACCAGAATGTGTGAGATCCCCTAGAAAGGACTAAGGATGCCCATGGGGCAGGGGCTCTGCCTCCACCTTCAGATTGGGAATTCTAAGAGAGACTGAGGATGACCCCAGAGCTGGGACTCTAGCTAGAGCCCCCCCAGGACACTGGATATCTCTTCCCAGGGCGCCCCATCTTCCTGGGACAAAGAGTGTCTCCCTCATCCCTGGAATCTCAAGGCCCTGCACAGAGCCTGGCCCCAGGGCTGGGACTTCAGGAATGGTGAGTGAATGAATGAACCAGTGAACAAGTGCAGGCTGGCCCAGTTTAAACCCCGCAATCCCATCTGACCAGCAGGTGGCACCGGGGCTCAGAATCAAAGGAAAGCTGGAGGGCCACTGAGGTTTTATTGGTCACCATTTCCAAGAGGAGAGCAGCTGTGTGGAGACCCTCAGTCCACCCCCAGGACCAGCAGCTGAGCATCCTGGGGAAGGGCTGGGTGTGAGAGCTGCTGGGGAGGCCAGAAAGAGTGCCGGGCACCACACCCCTGCCCCTTCCGCTCAAACCAGTGCTAGGGGGCCAGCCTCTGGGTAGGGCTTGGAAAAAGACCAAAGACAAGATACGAATGACTCCTGTTCAATCCAACACCAGGCCCGAGAGGATGGCATGAAGTGCGCATGAGCTAAGAGGGACGCCATGTTGCTCCCCCAGCCACCCTCTCCATCTCCCCATCCCCACCTGGGCCACTGGCATCCATCCCTGGGCCCAGGAGAATTTGTATTCTAGATGAGGTGCTGCCAACCCCCCCCCCAATGATCCTGCCCTCAGAAAGGAACGGGATGGGGATCAAGGGATCCAGAGAGGCCTGGAGGACAACCCCCCACACACACCCTGTCCTGGCCTCTGGGCAGCTTGGGTGTCAGTCAGGCGCCAGGCCCAGCTCCCCACTCCTCGCCCTCACAATCCCAGCCTTTGTCCAGCCGGCCCAGGCCTGGCTGGCTCTGCACGGGCCCAAGGGCCCCTGGAAACCAGAGCAGCTGGAGCCCCACCAAGTATTTTTCCAGGCCGGGCCTGGGGCCCTCAGGAGACAGAGAAGGATGCAAAGGGAGAGGTGTTCATTCATCCGTTTGTTCATTCATTCCTTCCTTGGACAAATAATATTTATTAAGCGCCCACTTTGTGGCAGGCACGGTACTAGGTGCAGGGGGTTCAGCGGTGGGCCCAGCCCAGGCCCATACCCTCACCCATCTTATTTTCCAGATGCAAATATGTGCCAACAAAACCCCTCCTTCCCAGTGTGGGGGCTGGGCTTGGAGTATGGGGCAAGAGAGGAGTGGGGGGTGAGGATGGTAAAAGTGAGGATGCTAACGACTAAGACCTATGTACCCCAGACCTCTGCCCCTCCAAGGCGGGTGAGGTTGGAGAAAGGGGGTCACTCAGGGCTCCACCCACACGCTGCTGTTGGTCACCCGGGCCCCGAACCAGCCCTTCCAGTAGACGGAGTCCTGACCCCCGTGCTCGAAGCGGACAAAGCGGACGCCGGGCCCATAGTCGGTGAAGGTGTGCGAGATCTGGGGAGTGGAGGTAGGAGGGTCAGGTTAGGGCGCTGGTGCCTCACCCAGCCACCCCACCCCGGCGCACTTTCCCGCCTCTAGCCTCCCCTCGATTTCTCAGCCTGGGTCCCTCTTCCACACCTCTCCGCCACGTCTGCCCCACCCTCGTTCCGTGGGCGGGGTTTCCACGAGCCCCGCCCCTCGTTCCCAGGCCCCGCCCCGCCCCGCCACCCGGAGCCTCCAGGTTCACCTGGATCCAGCCCCCTTCGTCGCTGTCTGGGGGCACGGCCACCTGCCCGCTGCTGAACTCGGCCAGCACGTCCTCGTGCTCCGACAGCAGCTTCACGGTGAGCTCGTACAGACAGCCGGCGTCGCCGCGGCCCGAGTACCTGCCCCGAGGGAGGGAGCGAGTGCCGGCCGCGCCCTGCTGAGCCGCTACTGTGGGCCGGGCCTGCTACACGGGTTCTCATTTCCGCCCAACCCCGCCGCCGGTACTACCAAGGTCCCCGTTTTACAGATAAGGAAACTGAGGCCACAGAGAGAAAGGACTCGCCCAAGGTCCTAACCCAACGACTACACCCCAGGTCGGCCAGACCCAACTCTGAGGCTAAAGCCAGCCCACAGTGACACGTTTTGGTTTTTTGATTGCCAACATTTAGAAATCAGGAGGGGAGGAGGAGTTCCACCTTCTGCTGAAAACCCCTGGCCCACGTGACCACAACCACTAGAGTTGGGAGGCAGCGGCCCGTGGGGCAGGGCAGCGGCTCCAAGTTGCCCCTCACACACACACACACACACACACACACACACACACACACACACACTCCCTCCTTCACCCGTCCCCTTTCCCTTCCCCACAGTCCTGGCCCATCCCCACGGCTGCTCACCAGTCCTTCGCCACGATGGCCGGCTGAGTGGTGTCCAGCAGCTCCTCCCAGTAGCCCTCGGCCTGCAGGTCAACCACCTGCGCTTTGCGACACCACCTGGGGAACTGGAGTTAGGAGGGAGTGGCGCCCCCTCTCCCCCGCTTTGCCCTCCATCCCCCTTCTCCTTACTCAAAGGAGGAGGCGAAGTACTTCTTGACGCTCTCATCGTGGATGAATTCCACCCCACAGTCTCCGGGCAGGTCCTCCACCCTCCAGCCGTCCCCACCGTGCTCCACGTCGCACCAGCCCTCCAGGTCCTCTGTAGGAAGAGGACAGCCCCACCCTGGTCACCCACTCCCTGCTGAGGGTGTGGCAGACCTGGCCCTTGCTCCTATAGTTTGGGGGGGGGGGGGGGTTACAGGGCTGGGCAACGTGGGACTTGAACGGTGGGCTGGGCAGGTGATGGTGCGGGTAGAACGGGAGGCCCTTCCTGTCCGTCCCCAGATCCTCTCTCCCTCCTGGGAGGGTCCTCCCGAGGGCCGGTGTTGCCCCAGCTCGCTGAGGGGGGAAGGACCTGGGAAAGGGGACCCCCAGAGAACAGGCAGCCAGGGAGGCAACCACACGTACAGTATGCGTTGGGGCCACTCTGCAGAGCATTGCGCCAGGGCTTTATCTCACTGAGCCCTCCAAAGCGGGCTAGCCTTGTTCCGGCCCATTTTGCAGCAGGGCAAGTCGAGCTCGCCGAGCCCCTCACCTTCCCCGCACGGATTGCGCAGCAGGTTGCGCCGCCGCTTGCTCAGGAAGTAGAACTGCTGCCAGTGGTCGCGCTCGTCCTCGGCGCCGCCCTCGGGCACCAGCCCCTCCTGCTGGCACTTGAGCAGCCAGAGAGGGGCGCCGTCCACCAGCTCCTTCCAGCGCAGGCACACCAGGCGGCAGGCCTGCACCAGCTGGGCGGCCGGCAGCTCGGCCAGCACGCGCAGCAGCAGCGGCTCGGGCAGCTCGGCCAGGTACGCGGCCGCCTCCGCCGCCGCCGCCGCCGCCGCCGCCTCCTCCTCCTCCTCCTCCTCCTCCTCCTCCTCCTCCTCCTCGGGCCGCTCCTCCCCGGCGCTCGCCTCCTGCGCGCCCGCCTCCTCCTGCTGCCCCTCCGGGCTCACCTCCTCCGGCTGGCCCACGCTCTCTGCAGGCGGGGGTGGGGGGCTGTGACTCCGCTCAGACTGTCCCCCTCCGAGCCTGAGAACCCCGGTGTGTCGGCTCTCTGCCTCCCACCCAGCCTCGGGCAATCCGCAGCTGGGCCCCAAGATACTGCGCCCTGAGACTGGTGCCCAGTGGAGGAGGTCCACCCAAGGGGGAGGGGTTGGGATGAGGGCCACAGACCAGCCCCGTCCCAAGAGTGGCCTCAGAGGCCTCAGTTGTCCCGGCAGGGCCAGTAAACCTGAGAAGACAACAGCAACTGATAATATTCCTATAAGGGCATCCATCTATTGCACGAACTTGACTCCATGTATCACACATCCACTCCTTTATCCTTACCAGGACCCCCTGAGATCCCTGCTCCCCTCGCCTCCTCCGGGGAGTGCTCCCAGACTTCCCACCAGGACATCTTCCCACTGTGGAGTTCCTGTCCTTCCTAGCTCTTGTCCTAGCGTGTGTTGGCTTGTAAACACCTCTCTCAGGACCAGACTGAGCGTGAGAGGGCAGGAACTGGGTCTGGGACGCTCACTGGTTCATCCCAGTGCCTGGCATCTGGAACCCTCCCTGGCACACTGTCAGCAGCTAATGTTTCCTGGGCATTTAGCAAGAGCTAGGCATTGTTCTAAGCAGTTTCTTTACTCTAAATCCTTACAGCATCTCTTGGAGGCTGTTCCTACTGCCGTTGCTATTTCATTGATGAGGAAGCTGAGGCGTAGAGAGGTGAAACCACCCGGGATCACACAGCAAATGAGCGGTCGGAGCCTGGACTTGAACCCAGGCAGTCCAGCTCCAGAGCCACCATTAACCACCGTGCCCTCGATAAAATAAGGTATTGACTTTGGAGGCACCATTATGAGTTTGATTTTGACTCGCCAAATGTTACACCGCTGGTACGAGGGCAGGGCCGTGGGGATCTGAGGTTGAAGGGAAGGGAGCACAGGGTTGGAACCCCCTGCCAGCCACAGCTGTGTGACGTGGGGGCTCGCTAGAAGAGAGCAGGTATACGGAACAAGGAGCTATAATAAATGCTGGAGAAACGAAGGTCCTTTCAGTCCCTTTTTTACCTACCCCTGGCCCTCCGTTTCCTCATCTGTGAATGGGAGTAATCATTGGGCCAGGCCATTCAAACAAGCGCTGATGTTCCGATCCCCTGAGGGGGGGCCAGGGCACTCTAAATCGTAAGGAGGGGGCAGATGTCAGGAGCTCCAGGCTGGGCGGTCTCCTAGAACCCAGCCGGCCTCAGCTGGGCCATCAAAACCTTGAGTAAGCAGATACTGAGCACACAGTGTCTCAGGAGGAGGAAGACACAGTGGCGAGGAGATGGGGCCACTCCGGATGATGGGGGAGGAGGGACAGTGCTCTCAGAGCTAGGATGGGGGGGTGGGGGTCCTAAGGGCTAGAGCCTGGAAAGCCCAGGCGGTGGTAGAAACAGGCCGAGCCTTGGGGGAGGGAACAGGCAGGGCCTAGACCCAAGTCTGTGTGTTGCCAGGACCCCAGCCTGTCAGTGCTTACCTCCCCCCACCACATGCGGTATGTCTCTCCTCCCGCAGTCAGACCCTCGAACTGAATCAGGGTTTACCTCTTCTTCAGAACCCAGAGCACAGTCAGTCCTCATAAATCTTACTTAGTGAATCTTATTGAGCATAACACTTTCCTTCATTAATAGCTTTTTTTTTTTTTTTTTGCCACATCTTTATGATGTGGGGGTTTACCCTTTCTTTTTTGCCAAGAAGAAACTGAGGCCCCCGAGAGGCTTACTAGCTTCGCCCAGGAACAATGGATGTGCAGAGAGGAAAATCCCAGGCCCCAAAGCCACATCACCCGTTTGTCTTGCTGCCCACAGCTCTCTGGGGAGCTGGGCCCAGTGTCCTCACCTCTCCACCTTTCCCCCTGCCCTGCCCTGGCCCTGCTGGACACCTGATGCTCCCCCGAAAGGTGCACCTTGCCCGGTCCCCTCTTCTGGCCTCAGGCCTGGCACTCCAGGCCCCAGATCTGATTACAGCCCCCGCCCCCCCTTTCCAGCACACACAACTCTCCACATTGTTGCCATCGGAAAGTTATCTGGCCCCTGGAAGCTGCCTCCCAGGCTGACTCACTCACCTGCATTGGGCCCTGGAGTCCAGGGAATAGCTGAGCCCTGAGAAAACGCAGGAACCCATTCTGGGACCCTATAGAGGGTGTGGCAAGGGGGTCATGGATGGGGAGCAGGGGCTGAAGGAGCTGGGAGTTTCAGGGCTAGAGGAGAGGGGCTTGGCCTCCTGAGCGTGCATCAATATTTCTGGTGGCCTGCTCAAAGCAAGGCCCACTCTCAGATGGGCCCGATGGGGCAGGGGTGGGGGAATCTGCAAGTAGGTCTTTTTCCCACCCTGACTCAGCAGGCAACCCCTAGAGGCTCAGTAGGGAGTTCAAGGGATGGGGGGGAGGGTCTCTGGTGCCAGACAAGATGACTGGGCAGTCTCTGAGGGCCCTGAGCACAGGCGAGAGCTATGCCCCAACTCTCCCTCACGGCTGGCCTGATCCCCACTGGGCAACCAGCCACCCAGTTGAAGAGCAGCCCCTCCAGCCAAGGGAGCCCAGGAGGAAGAGTGGGATGGGGTGGGGAGAGGCCGGTAACCCCAAGAAATCCATGGGGATACAGGCAGCTCAAGGGCCAGAGCTGACAAATGAAAGAAGTTGATGGAAGAAAAAGGCTTGCAGCCTCCTGCATCCCAGATGGGTCCCAGACCCAGACCCAACAGACCCTAGGAAGCTGACAGGCGGGAACGTGGGATTACTCCTATGCTATTTGCCTGGTAAATAGGACCCAGGAGCCTGTCACCTCTAGAGGCCTCCAGCCAGACAGAGGGCTGCGCTCTTTTAAGACTGTCTCAAGGGCTTTGCTTGGGTGAAAGTTTGCCGCGCTGGGTGTCGGGGACCCCCTCGCTCTCTGATGCCCCCTCTGTGTAGCAGTCGCCCGCGTGCCCCGGTCTCCCCTCCCGGGCTGAGCGAGTGGATCCGGGTGGCGGCAGCTACCTGGTTCACCGTCTCCGTCCATCGCTGCGGAGGGCGGTCTTGAGAGGAGGAGGAGCCGGAGCGCTGCGGGGCTGCGGGGCTGCCAGAGTCCCGCGGCGGCGGCGAGTCCAGGCGCTGCCCGCGTCTAGGTCGGGCCCGGCTGGCCGCGCCTCTTAAAGGCCCCCGCCTCCGCCCCCGCCCCGCCTTTGGCCCGGCGCCGGGACGCCCCGCAGTCCGGAGCGGTCGGCCCCAGGCCTGAGGCTACCGGTTCCTCGGCGGCCCCGGGAGGCTGGGAAAGGTCGGGAGTCGGGTTTTTTAATGGGGGGAGGGAATCCGATTTGGGGCGTCTTCCAGCTCCCTCCAGGGGTGGCTGCTGGGAGGTGGAGGCGAGGGGGCAGCGAGTCTGGGTCAGGTGGAGGGTGCGGGGCGCGCAGTCCTGGAGGAGGGAGGGGGGCGGAGGCTCCTCCCGGCGCCCCCACCCCCAGGTAATTTTCCTACGACGCGATGGGGGGAGCGGCGCGGGGAGGGCCGAGGGGCGGGGGCGGGGCCAGGGCGGGGTCTGGCGGGCCGGGGCGGGGCCGCACGCTCCAGCTCTGGCAGGCAGAGGCCCGCTCAGCCCCTCCGCTGAGAGGGACCGCGCAGCGGCGGCCGAGCGCAGGTGACGCGGGGGAGTGGGCGCGGGGAGCGCCGCGGTGGGGATGCGGGCGGGCCAGGGATCCGCGGGCGGGCGGACTGGGCGGTTTCCGGGCAGTGCGTGGAGCGAGGCCGGGTGCGGACAAGGCCCAGGCCTCGGGGGCTGCGCGGCGCGGCCGAGAGCGGCGACGGAGGCTAGAACCCGGGCTGGGGTCGCTAATCGATGTCCAGGGGTCCGAGCCCCGGCTTTGGGGGGCACTTTAAGGCCACAACGCGAGGTGGGAAGGCCGCAGGCGCGCCGGGGATCCTGAGGCTGAAGCCCAGCCGCGGGGGTGGAGGTGGGAGTATGGGAAAGGCCTTTCCCCGTCGCCCACCCCCTCTCGAGTCCCAACCGGGCAGATCATTTATTCTGCGGCCTTGAGAAGGTCTCTTGAGCTCTTTGGACCTCTGTCGGAGACAATGATAATTATCCCCCTGCCCCCAACCTTTCTCCCTCCTCCGTTTGAGGACTTGCTGGACGGTTCTGCGGTCCTGCGCATTGTTACTTACACTCTAAAGCCTGGCCTATTGGAAAAGGCTTGCTCTAGAATCAGAGAAGACTCTTTCTGTCCTCTGTCTGTCTGTGTGACCTTGGGCAGGTACTCGCACCCCTCTGGGCCTCCTTAGCGTCGTTAGAGGCTGCTGTGAGGTGACAGTAAAATCAATCACCTTTAATTTTTTTAAGATTTTATTTATTTACTTGAGAAAGTGAGAGTGAGCAAGAGAGCATGAGCAGGGACAGAGGGATCATGACCTGAGCCCACGGCAAGCGGCTTAACCGACTGAGCCGCCCAGGCACCCCCAAATCAATCACCTTTTATCGAGCATCTGCTGTGTCAGGTCATTTGAAACCATTTTAGTACCGTTCCTGGCCCCATTTTACAGAGGAGGAAACTGAGGCTCAGAGAGGGACGGTGAATTTCCTGAGATCATAAATGGCAAATACTCAGTTCTGGGGAGGGGGCCTGGTCTCTAGTGCAGCTTTTCAATAACCACAGGGGGGGCGTCCAGAAGCCACATGCCATGGCCGTGGGGAACATCAATGAGCTCCCCGAGAACATTCTGCTGGAGCTGTTCACGCACGTGCCCGCCCGCCACCTGCTTCTGCACTGCCGCCTGGTCTGCAGCCTCTGGCGAGACCTCATTGACCTAGTGACGCTCTGGAAGCGCAAGTGCCTGCGGGAGGGCTTCATCACCGAGGACTGGGACCAGCCCGTGGCCGACTGGAAGATCTTCTACTTCCTACGCAGCCTCCACAGGAATCTCCTACACAACCCGTGTGCTGAAGGTGGGGTGCAGAGTGGGTCTGGCATGCCCCCAACGCACACACTGTCATGATAGCAGCTGACTTTCATTATGCACTTACTGTGAGCCAGGCACTTTGGATGGTTTAACTCCTTTAATCCTCTCTCAATAATCCTAAGAGGTAGGTGATGTTAGTGCTCCCATTTTTCAGATGGGCAACCTGAGACCAAGAGTGGCATTTTTTGTATTCCACCCTCATATCCCCAGTGACCTGTCCTAGGAGAGGGACTGTTGGCCAGTTGGGACTACTTGTGCCCAAGACCCAAGACCAGGAAGTCAGAGCCATAATTTGTGGGCCTAGATCCCAGACTCCAGGGCTAGGCCTCCTAGGACTGCCCCAGAGTGCAAAGGGGACTTTACTTATGGAAGAATGAGAGATCCAGTCTTCTTTCCAGCATATTACAACAACAGGTAAAACAAAACTTCTACATCATCTAGAGCTCCCTTTTCCCCTTACTGTGGTGTAACTCATCGGCTCAACACTAGGATGAGATGGGTGCCTCATTTCCCATTATGTGGGCCAAATTCTGGAGCAAAATGATAATGAAATGACTCCAAGCTGTCCAGAGCTTTCAGATGCCTGCCTCACTTCGCTCCCCAACAGCTGTATTCTTGACCAGCAGTTGGCATACTGTGGTCCATGAGCCAAATCTGGCCCAGAAGCTAAAAGTCGTTTTTGCAGTTTTAAATGGTTATTAAAAAAGAGAGAGAGAGACTGCAACAGAGATAGTATGTAGCCCACAAAACCTACAGTATTTTGACCTTTTACAGAAAAAGTTTGCCAGCTCTTGTTCTTAACTCCAGTTTACAGAGGACAAAACCAAGGCTCAGAGAGGGAAAGCAACTTATCTAAGGTTACACAGCCCAGTACTAGTAGAGCTGGGACTAGCCCCAGATCAGATCTGTCTGGCTGGTGTCAGAGCATTCTCCATCACAGAAGGTATCTGGTCATCCACATGGTCACATGTCTTGGGATTCCCAGTGGAAATCCCTTACCATGATGCTGGGCACACAGGAAGCATCTAATAGAAGACAGCCGCTATTGATCTGCAGTGTCCCACACAGTGTCCCACAGCATGGGGCTTGAGGGCAGCTACAGAGATCCAGAGAGAGGATCTGGGAGGAAGGGGCACTTGCAAGAAAGAGACCACTGGGGGGGGTGCTTCCCTATGATGTGAATTCTGCTTTCTGGCCAGAGGGTTTTGAATTCTGGAGCCTGGACGTGAATGGAGGTGATGAGTGGAAGGTGGAGGATCTCTCTAGAGACCAGAGGAAGGAATTCCCCAATGACCAGGTCAAGAAATACTTCGTGACTTCTTATTAGTAAGATCTGAGGCTGGGGAACTGTTGGGGTTGGGGGGAAACCCAAGTCACTTCACCCCAGGATCTCCTGCTCTGGGAAGGGCAGTCTTCGCCCCCCCCCCCCCCCCCCCCCCCCCCCCGCCCAGTGCCCTAGTGCTGAGCCCCAGCCCCTCCCACCCCTCTGCCCGCCCCCAGCACCTGCCTCAAGTCCCAGGTGGTGGACCTCAAGGCCGAAGGGTATTGGGAGGAGCTGATGGACACCACACGGCCGGACATCAAGGTCAAGGACTGGTGAGTGCCTGGGGCGAGGGTCTGGGGGAGGGGGGCCTGCTACTCAGGCGCCCCACCCCCACCCTGCCCCCCATCTCCAAGGCCCTGATGGGCCCTCCCTCTGCCCACAGGTTCGCAGCCAGGCCAGACTGCGGGTCCAAGTACCAGCTGTGTGTTCAGCTCCTGTCGTCAGCACATGCACCCCTGGGGACCTTCCAGCCAGACCCGGCAACGATCCAGCAGAAGAGCGATGCCAAGTGGAGGGAGGTATGTGGGCCGGGAAGAGGGCAGGTGGCATATCGCCCAAGGCCGAGACTGCAGTCAAACAGGCCTGGGTTCAGATCCCAGCTCTGCTGCTTCTGACCTGGGCCTCAGCCGCTCAGGCTCTGAAATGATGCTGGTAAAGCCATGTTCAAAAAGGTTGACCGTTATTAGTTACTAATATCGGTTATTATTCCTATCTAGACCAGGGGGCCGCAAACATTTTCTTAACAGGCCAGATGCAAATATTTTAGGCTTTGTAGGCCGAGTTGTCTCTGTCACAACTACTCCACTCTTCAACTCTGCCATTGTGTGGTGAAAGCAGCTTTATGGACATGGCTGTGTTCCAATAAAACTTTATTTACAAAAACAGGCCGTGGGCCCCAAGCCATAGTTTGCCAGTCTGACCAGTGCTGTCCAGTAGAATTTTCTGCAATGAGAGAGATGGTCTGTGTCTGCAACTGTGCAGTACGGTAGTCAGTAGCCACGTGTGACTATGGAATGCTTAAAAGAGCCAGTTTCTGCTGTGACTGAGGAACTACATTTTTAATTTTATCTAATTTTAATTAATTTCAACTTAAATAGCCACACGTGTCCAGGGATGACCGTAGTGGACATCTTTGGGCAGTTTGCAGAGTTTCCTTCAGTTCCCTTGAGTTGTACTTAGGTAATCCTGTGGAGTGGCCCCGGGAGGATTTTGCTCCATTTTACAGATGAGGAAACTGAGGCAGAGAGGAGAAGTGGCCTGCCCAAAATCACAGAGTTAGGACTAGAACTCAGTTCTGCTGACTCCTTGTCCAGCACTAAGATCTTGGCCCCTTCCTGACCTCTCTCCCTCCCTCCACCTGTCCCCGCCCCCCCACCCCCTCCTCCAGGTCTCTCACACGTTCTCCAACTACCCACCCGGCGTCCGCTACATCTGGTTTCAGCACGGCGGCGTGGACACTCACTACTGGGCCGGCTGGTACGGCCCGAGAGTCACCAACAGCAGCATCACCATTGGGCCTCCCCTGCCTTGACGCCCCCCAAGCCCTGATCCGCCAGACCCTGACTGCTGTCAGAGAAGGGCTGGGTTAGGGAAGGGGAGGGGGCCCAGGCTCCCCCAGACCTCCTAGTTCATCCTTGCCCCACAGTTGCCTATTTTATGGAGCCTCTCGGTTTGTGCGGCCCTCACACGCCAAGGGGGGGCCAGTGCTCTAGGCCCCAGGTCTCAACCAGTGATCACAGGGGAGGCCTGTGTCAACCCCTTTAAGAGATGGGGCCCCTGAGGTTGGGGAGGTGCAAGGTGTTCTCCCAGGCTCCTCCAAGAGTGGTCTCCAAGCTCAGATGCCAACCTAGATGTGTGTCTCTACCTTCCCCTCCTGGGCCCTTTCTCCCTGTCTTCACTGGGGGCCCTCGGAGCAGGGACAGTCAGGACATCTGGCAAGCCTGTGGCTGCCTGCGTAGTGCAGATGTTGGGAGGTGACCATGGAGCTCAGACAGATCTGGGAGTGGAAGAGGGGCTGTGCTGGCCTGTCCCCTGCCTCATTCTGCCACTTCCAAGCTCTTTGCTCTGCCCGCCTGCTCGGAGAGGCGACTTGGACCCAGAGGCTCAGGCGTAGTCGGAGATGGGCAGGGCCAAGATGGAGTGGGGGCCAGGCCAGGTCTGGACTGACCTTACTGTCAGTGAAGCCCCAGAAGTCAGATGGGTATCAGGTGGGGGCAGAATCTCCAAAAGATCCCTGGAATCCTGTGCATGATAACCCAGGGCAGGTGGGGGGAAGGATTAGACCCTGATTCTAAGAATGGGGCATGCAAGCCCTGGATGAGGTGAGTGGGTGGTTTTCAAGGACCACCTGTCCACCTCCATGCCTAGACCAGCTTCCCTGGGGCTTGAAATGCCCTATCCCACCCTTGGAACTGCCTTTCCTGAACCTCCCCACCCTGCCCAACCTCACTCCTACCTCTCCCTCCTGCTGGAAGGACCCCAGCGCTCGGATTCTGCCCCTGCTGCATGCAGCTAAATAAAAGGTGTTTCTAGCCCAACTGTGTCCTGTGGTTTCTGGGAGGAAAGGCAAATTTCATGGGAAGTCCTGCCCTGGACCTGCAGAAGGTGAGCCTGCGCAGCTTCTGTCCAAGGTGCAGGGAATGGTTGACATTTCAGGAGCCAGACTATGGCAGGACCAGAGCCCCAGTACAGACCCCTTAATGAGCTGCCAACATCTCACCCCTGCAGCCCTCCAGTACTGTGAGCTTCCTCCAGAGGCGGGGCCACAAGGCCGGCGGGGGGGCGGGGGGCGGGGTGGATATCTGGGTGGCCCCTGGATACACCTCATGCTGAGGCAGCAGTACTCTCGCAGGCACTGCTCTCTGCTGTCTCACCTACTCTGCCAAGTGCTTTACTGACATTAGATGAAGCCAAAGCATTTAGAACGGTGTATGGCACACAGTAGATGCTCAATGTACTGTTTAATTATCTCAATAGTGAGCTGGATTAGGGCCTCAGCCGTGGCAGGGACACCACTCACTAGCTGTATGTAAGTTAGCAAAAGACACCCTTGGGGGAGATGCAACCCTGGCGAGTTAACAAGGTGGCCTGGGCCCGGCATCCTTGGGCAGTGCACAGCCTGCACAACCCTTTTTGGTTGCCTTAAGTAGATGCTTGATGATTACTTGTTGAAGGAAGAAAGGAATTCATGACAAAAACGCAGAGAGGTTTTTACCTTTGAGTAAACTGAGGTCTCCGAGGCCATGCCCTAGTGAAGGTAAAAGCCAGGCTCCAGCCCGGAGTTTCAGCAATCACCCTCCGGAGAGAGGCCCGCCTCCCTCCCTACAGCGGAGGAAACTGGTGAAGAGTCCTCGGAGTGGCTCGCGCAGAGGTGGAGACTAGGTTAGGAGAAGGCTCGGAATTCCCGGAGGGAGGAGAAAGCAAAGGGAAGCGGTGGGATCCTGCTGCTGAACCGCCGATCACCTGGAGGGGAAGACAGGTTCAGGCTACGAGGTCCGGGGAGTCCATCGCGCAGCCCCGGCACTGAGGACTCCAGGACCCCTGCCGGGTAGCAGCGGAGGAAGCGGGCTTCGGAATGAAGAAGGCTGTGGGCGGGGCGAGGCGAAGCGGTGGGCGCGGCCCCGGAGCCCGAGGGGGGCGGCCCGAGCGCGGCGCGTGACACGGGGCGGGGCGGGGCGGGGCGACAGCGGACGGCGCAGCGAAGGCTGCAGGCTCCAGGCCGACCCGGAGGTCCGGTCCCGCCGGGCGTCAGGTCCCGCGTCCAGGTCGCGGCCCAGCTGGGGAACGGGCTGGGCGGGGGGGAGGGGGGGAGGGCGCGACAGGACCGGGAAGGGCTTGGGTGTCTGACACCGGAGGGCGGGGGCGAGGGAAGGAGGGGCGGGGCGTTAACTGAGCCCGCGGCGCAGTCTCCCGCGGGCGGGGAGTCCGGGGCCGCGGGGTGGGGGCCCGGGCGGCGCGCGGTACGCGCCGGGCAGGATCCCGCGCGGCCCGGCTCTGGCTCCGACTCCGGGAAGTGCTTCCTGGGAGCGACACCCTGGCCACACACCTCACTGGTGGCGACCCGGCCCAGGGCCGATCTGGGACCTCCCGGCACCCCCACGCCCGCGGGTCCTGGGACGGGCTCTCCGAAGCCTCAGCTTCTGCTCTCGAGAAATGGGCGTAGTAACCGTGCCTGCAGGGGTCGTTGAGAAGGTCGCGACTCGGGCCGGGCATGTGGGAAGCACAGGTACCCCCGGGGTGGCGGGGGGAGGCCTCACCCCATGCCCCATCCGTGCGCAGTCAGGCTTCGCCCTAGACCCAAGAACGGCAGAAACTAAGGAGGCTGATAACGTGATAACGTGCGACCAGACCCAGAGACCAGACTCTGGACGCCTCGGCGGGGAGCTCTTCGTACCTAAGTCGCCTCTAACTCTGACGCAACGACTTTTATTTGGCCTAGACAGTGTTTTTAAAAGTTGCCAACACTTAAAACCTGACAGGTTTCGTATTTTCGAAATTGTTTAGAGTTCCTCCTGAAAAAGCAGAAGACCTAGCCACACGGAGTTTTTACCGTCATAGCATTTTTGCACAAGGTGCAAGCACCTTATTTATTGTTCTCTGCCATGCTGAAATGCTCCTGCCTGGGCAGGAGCCAGAGGGTGCGCCCACTCTCATTTTTGCTGGGATGGTAGCTTTGAGAAGTCTGTGGAGGGCTTCTTTGGCCAAGTCTCTATGGAAAATGAGAAGCCTCCTCAGAGACTGTAGGTCTGGGAGGGGAATATTCCCTCCCTCTCCCACCTGTGAGCAGATGAGGCCCATCTGAGTGACAGTGGCTGGCCTTCCTTCCCCCACCCCACCCCCACCTGGGGGATCCGCTTAGAGACCTAGATTCAGGCCAGGGTGGGCACTGTAAATTTTCCAAAACCCTTGTGCAACTCAGGTGTAGAGGGAGGAAGGTGTCCTTGGGGGCAGCTAACTACAACCACTGGAGAGTGTTTTCGCGCCAACCTTAGAGTAGAAGTAATGATGCTCTGGAGCACTTCTCTGCCAGCCGGGTGCTAAATGCTTTACTTGTACTAACTCAGTCCTCCCGGCCCTGCTGAGGTCGGGACAGTTGCTTGCTCCTGCTACGGCTCCCCAGCTAACCACTGCAAGCCAGGATTCAGTCCCGGGCAGTCTTGCTGAGGGTCCCTTAATCGGCTTTGCAGTTTCTGAGCATTTCAAAGTGGGCTTGGGCCTGATGCCCCAACCAGAATGGAGTGGCAGGCGCTCCTCACTGGGGTGTTTTATCACATCTGGCTTCCAGGCCAATGTGAGCAATTTGAGGAGAGGAAGTTGGTTTTAGCACTAGCGAAATGACTTAATGAAGCTGTGACATAGAATGTAAAATCTTTATTACACCCCCAGACTAACTGAATTCCCGGCACGAAAATAACCTGACCGCAAATTCCTGCAGAGCTCAGACAACGGCGTGGCCTCGGCGAGGTCTGCCAGTTCACTGGGCCCAACAACTTAAAATTAAGCGATTATTTTTTTTTTTAACAGGGGGATGGGGGCCTCTTTAAATATTAATCCCTAAAGTCTTTATTAACATTTTTATTACACTCTTTCAAATGTGTGCAACGTGTGTGACTGCTCCATATTTTGTACTGGAAGAAGGCTCCAGCCCCTCTTGTTTCACAAAAGAAAGAGGATGAAGAGCCCCCGGCCCAGGTCCCTGGAAATCTGAGGGGTCCACCTCCTTGGTCAGGGCTCATAACCACTGTTGCCCCTCACAGGCCTGTGGGCGCCCGCTCCCTCCCCACCAGCCATGGCCCTAGTCAGCATCAACGAGCTGCCCGAGAACATTCTGCTGGAGCTGTTCACGCACGTGCCCGCCCACCACCTCGTTCTGCACTGCCGCCCGGTCTGCAGCCTCTGGCGAGACCTCATTGACCTGGTGACGCTCTGGAAGCGCAAGTGCCTGCGGGAGGGCTTCGTCACCGAGGACTGGGACCAGCCCGTGGCCGACTGGAAGATCTTCTACTTCCTGTGCAGTCTCCGCCGGAACCTCCTGCGCAACCCGTGTGCTGAAGGTGGGCTGGGGGCTGCCCCGGGCTGGCTCCCTCGCTGGCTCCCTCCCTTTTCCTGAAACTCAGGGCCTTTGCCCCTGTGATTCCCACACTATCTGGAATGTTCTCTCACACCCCTGACACCGGACCACACGCTCTTGGTTCCTCCTCATTCTGCAGGTCTCAGTTCAGACACCTGCCCTGGGCCCCCATCTGGAGACTGTGCTCCCCCACCTCTATCCTGTCCGTTCCATTTAGTTCCTTCGTGGCACTTTCGTAACCTGTCATTGCCTGTTGTATCTCGTGGTTTTGGTTTTTGTTTTTGTTTTCTCTGCTACAAACTCCAAGGTCCAGGGGCCTAATGGGTCTTGCTTGCCACTCTACACCCAGTGTCCACAATGACGCCTTCACCTAGCCGGTGCTCAAAAAACGTTTGTTGAATGAATGAACAAACTGCACGTTCACCTTTCCCTCTCTAGCTCAGTCTAAGCTGCCTGACATGTATGGAGGGCGTCCTCTGTACCAGGCGCTGGACTTCACCGGGCTGAGGGCTTCACAAATGTCATTATCCTCCCACTGTCCCCATTACCCAGCGGAAGGAAAGGAGGATTTCCAGAGGTGACTGCAATCACATCATTTGAGGCCCCTGTTTAACTTATAATGTTCTCTTGTACTTGCCAGGGTCTTTTTCCTTCACTGAGCACCCACCGCACACCAGGCTTCTTGCTGGGCTACGGCAACAATTAACGGAGGCATAGTTTGTACACTTAGAGTCCCTGTCGTGTCGATTTTCTCTCTTGATCCTCACAAGGACCTGGGGAGTTGGCCAAATAAGTAGGGTTGGCTCCATTTTATAGATGGGGAGTGTGAGGCCATGGTGAGGATCCTACCCAAAGGTCCGGAACTGCCCAGTTGCCGGGGCCTGGTCCTGACCGATGAAGGGCCTCAGGCCCCTCTCAGAGGCCCCATAGACCGTGGCTCAGACACTCAGTCTCTCTGCCTGCCCCAGATTCCACTCAGAAGCTGCCCAGCCAGGCCACCAGCTCAGCTCACACAGCTCTACAGAGCCCCCCTGCAGCCCGGACGTGCACTGGGCTGGGGGCTAGCGGCCATCAGTCCGGCCTTGCTTGGATCTCTCCTTGGGCCTAAGCGAGGCACAGCCCCACTCCTGGATTTCTGTGTCACTCCTCTGGTTCTCTCCTGGCAGGCCCCAGGGCACCTGGGGAATAGGTGTGGGCTCGTAGGAGAGGGAGCAATTTGGAAAAGCTCCCTTGGTGATTGTTCTGGAAAGCCTTGGTAGGGAAACACTGCTGGTTTTTTTTAAGGTCCTCTTGGCTCAGTCTGAAGGGGGAGACCAGAACCTACCAAGCCAACCTGGTGGGGATCACGAATACGGGGTTCCTGCGTGCCACCAGCACCGAGGATGCCCACCTTCACAGTTATCCCTCCCACCCTGGGCAGAGGGGTTCAGGGCTGGCACAGCTGCAAACCCAGAAAACCAGTCCTTGGGCCCCCTCGGATCTCAGTTACCTAGTTAGGGTGTCGGGAAATGTCAGTCGTCAAGTAAGTGGTGTGCATTGGGACAAACTGACATTAGTCACCAAGAACCGAAATATTATCACAGGCCCTTCATAACTTCCTGTTTTGAGAACTGAAACTTTGGTATTTCCCAGAGCCCCTCAGCAACATGAAAGGAAGGAAAGGCTAGTTTAGAATTTTTGGTAATACTTTTTTTTCCCCCCAGCTTCATGCTAGGAGTCAAGCCATTCAGGAACAAAGTGGGAGGGGGAGGGGGAGGGTCCCAGATCAGAGCTGATATGGCAGGGACAGGTGGAAACGTGTTGGAGGAAGGGCACTCTGTAGGGGTGCTCCGAGCCACAGCTGGGGTGCACCCTTGAGATGTGAGCATGAGCAAACCCTGCCTTAACCCCCCTCCTCCCTCCCTGGCCCAGGTGGGCAGGACCGGCCCGGGCATTTACACAGGAGATCTGACCTCGGCTTCTGTTTTTCCCTAGAGGGTATGACATCCTGGCAAATTGACTCCAATGGGGGAGACCACTGGAGGGTGGAGAGCCTCCCTGGAGACCATGGGACAGATTTTCCGGACTCCAAAGTCAAGAAGTACTTTGTCACATCTTTTGGGTAAGATAAACAACCGGGCTGGTGGTTTTGAGGGGGAGGGGGGTCAGGACTCCTTTTGCCAAATCTCAGGCCTAAGTGAGGGCCTCCCTGTGCAGCTGGAGGAAAGTGGTTCCCAGACGGGCTCAGCGTCTCTGCTTTCCATGAGCAGGAGTACTCAGTGGCCAGGATTAATAGCAGTGGCGGGGGGTGGGGGGGTGGGTAGTAATCTGAGGGCGCTGGGAGCCACTGGGTGATCAGGGTAAGTCAGAGGTGTGTGCAGCTTCCTCATCTAGGAACAGGAATTCACGGAGGTGCCCTCATCGGGGCCCTTGAACCAGGATCACGTGCCACCTAGGCACAAGTGGGTCAGAGCCCCTGCGCCAGCCAGAGGCAGCAGTCCTGCAGCAGTCAGGGGACACTGCTGGGTCCTGGCCATGCAAAGCACACCCAGGAATGTAAGCCTTTCCTTTTGCTCCACAGGATGTGCCTCAAGTCCCAGCTGGTGGACCTCAAGGCCGAGGGCTACTGGGAGGAGCTGCTAGACACATTCCGGCCTGAAATCGAGGTTAAGGACTGGTGAGTGGGGCTCGGGCCATGCTCTGCATCCTTCCCTCTTCCTGCGGACACGTATAGGCAGTGCCCGCTCTGTGCCCGGCGGTGTCCTAGGGTAGGGGCTGCCCCAGGAGCCGGCACTTGCTCATTCCGCACCTCCTGGCCTGCCACCCTGCATCAGCAAATGCTAATTCCAGCTTACAGATGGGCAGACTGAGGCCTAGAGATAAGTTGTCACAAACAGGTACTAGAGCAACAGAGGCAGCAGGACCCAGCCTCCCTGGACCTCACTCCCACGCCTTCTGCCCATCTGCCTCCCCTAGTCCCTTCACTGTGCATCCCTCAGCTCTTTCCCAGGCTCCTGCTCTGTGCCCGGAGCTGTGCAAGGCCCCAGGGCCACCACTCTAAGGGAAAGGGGTGGGGTCTGAGGAGCGTGCAGAGCTGCAGAGGGGTGGACGGCAGGGCTGAGCAGAGGGTGAGCTCTGTACCAGCCCCCATCACACAGGCCACCCCTTGAATCTCCCAGAATCCCCAGTCAGATCCGTTATCACGTACAGGAAGCACAGCTCCCACAGCCCAGGCTCTTATCTCTGTGGAGCGCCTTTTGCTTTGTTAAGGGGACGTCTTCACTGGACACCCAGAAGGGTTGCCACTTTGCTCCGATGTGGCCCCGCCCAGAGATTACTCACCCCGGGGGCACAGCTGGGCCTCAGGAGCAGAGCAGGGCAATCCAGCTCAGAGCGCCAGTCCATGGGTCTGCTGCCTGCCCTCCTCCAGGGTCACCTTCGGTCCGGGGGTGTACAGTCCTGAGCCCCACCCTCCCCCAGGTTCGCTGCCAGGGCAGACTGTGGCTGTGCCTACCACATCCGAGTCCAGCTGGTCTCAGACAACTACATCGTCCTGGCCTCCTTCGAGCCCCCGCCCGTGATTATCGATCAGTGGAACAATGCCGAGTGGACCGAGGTGAGGCCCCACCTGCTTGCCCCCCGCCACCCGCTTCTCAGAGCCCCTGCCTTCCAGCCTGCCTGGCTCTCCCTTGCAGGACCTGGCGCTTCCCCTTTCCCCTCTCCAGTGGAGTGATCACCCCATCTTTTCCCCTCCCCAGTCCTCGTGATCACTTCTTCCTCTCCCCTCCTCCCAGGTCTCCCACACTTTCTCGGATTACCCCTCAGGGGTCCGCCACATCCTCTTCCAGCATGGGGGCAAGGACACCCAGTTCTGGGCAGGCTGGTACGGGCCCCGCATCACCAACAGCAGCATCATTATCAGCCCTAAGATGACCAGGGACCCGGCCCCCTCCACAGCTCAGCCTGAGACCATGCAGGGGCAGGAGAAGGCTGCCCGCCCGCCCTCCTCACTTCGTCTCCACAGGCCCTTCTGACAGTCTGTCATCTGATGACCATTCATCCGTCCTCTGTCTGGGCCACCGACTTCCAAAGGTCCCCTCCAGCTGAGCCTGTTGTGGGCAGTGAGGGCCCCTGCCCCGGGAGCTCCTGCCCCAGTTCCAACCTTGGGCAAACCCACCAGTTTGTGGTAAGTCCCTGTCATATGCTCTGACATTTTGTGACAATAAATGTTTTCAGTAAAACCAGCCTGGGGTTGGGTCTAGTGGTGGGGGCCCTTGGCACTTGGGCAGCGAAGCAGCCCCTCCTCCCAGGTTAATTTGGCTGTTCCTGTCCCTCCCACTCCAGTTAGTGACAGCCCAGCTCTGCCCTTGGGGCCCTTTATTGAAGCAAGTCACAGCACAGTATTTGAGACAAACAGTGTTGGCCGGCCAAATCCCAGGAGGCGGAGATAAGAAATCAAGGTCCGAGCATCCTTCCCTGCCCTCCTGGGGAGAGTTTCTCCATGAAGGCAACCAGACCTGAGCAGTGCCGCGCGGGAGGGTGGGTGGTCCATACACAGAGGCAATAAGAGCACTTGGAATCAGGGTGGCCCTACAGCACTGCCCGAGGCTGGGGGCCCCCAATGTCCAACAGTTGTAGCATCCATGGTGGGGGCAGGCACACCCTCAGCTGCTTTTATGAGCTCGCTCTTCCACGTAGAGCTGCATCTGGTAGGCAGGAATACACAGCCACGGTCAGGAAGACAGCCGGGGCACCTCCTCAGGAGGGCCCACAAGCCCCTGGCAGACAGATCTCTGCCGAAGGTTGGGGTTATATGGTGCAGCCACCGGTTAAGAGAAAGGGAGTTTGGAGCCTTACACCAGGCATTCCCTGGTCATCTCCTCCAAGCCTTGAGCCGTACATAAGCCTCTGGCAAGCCCTCAGCATACCTTCAGTAAAGCCTACCAGGTCTCCATGCAGCTCACCTTTAAAATGTCTGACGTCATTGTTTTTAGTGGTATCAGCCGGGGGTCGTGCATGTGGACATCCTGCTCATCTGCCAGGATCCAGGGAAAGTCCTAGGGAGGGGACCAAAGGAAGGCGGTGAAAGGGGGCTAGACCGTGGCCTGCCCTCACTTCGCTACCCCCTCTCCTCTCCAGAGCTGGGGTCCTCAGACTTCGGGGAGCAGCAGAATCACTAGGGAACTCCCAGCATGACAGATGCCCAGGTTCTTCCTCCTGAGAGGCCGAGTCTACAGATCCGAGCTGGGCTGGGAACCCAAGTGATTTAACCAGGCCCAAGCACCAATTCTGAAACTGATGGGCAAAGACCATCCCCCGCCCCCCGCCCCCGAGAACTGCCGCTGAGCTGGCAGCCCCAGGACGAGGCTCCACCCTCCTCTCTGTGCTGAGTGCCCAGGTGGGCCAATGACAAGCACGTGGCCACACAGTTGACACACGACAAAAAGCCACTGGATGCCAAGCAGTGCCATAAGCAAGGTAACGAGTGCACTGTCAGCGACAGCCCTGCCCACTCTGGTTTTCAGAGCCTCCCAGCTGTTGTCTCCCTGCCCAACTTCCCTGACCAGTCTCATCTCACCTTGATGACCTGAATCTTCTCCATATTGCGAGTGGCAGCTTCTCTCGTGTGCACTAAGACCGTGAAGGTACAGCCTGAAGAGGCAAGAGTTTGGTCAGGGCCGGGCCACCTCATGCCCGCCACTGGGCATAGCCTCTTCCCACCTCCCTGGCTGGCTCGGCAGCCCCCCAGAGGAGAAGAGTGGAAACCAAGTGCCAGGACAAGACACGGTCAGTAGGGAGACTGAAGCCAGGTGGAAATCAGGGTAGCTTCCTGGAGGAGGCGGACTTTCAGAGAGGTTCTAAGAGGCAGGAAGAGAGGCGGTTTGCTGCAGCTAAGTAGGGCCCTGAGAATGCACACCAAGCCAAGGGAGCTGTGGACATGCCCGAGGATGAGGGCGTGGGGATGAGCACACCTGGGGGGTTGTGGTCCAGGACAGCATCACATACACTGATCTTCAGGATGAAGGCTCGGAGCAGCTGCTCCACATGAGACAGCAGGGAATCTGAGCTGGGAAGAGAAAACGAGGGTCTCCCATCACACTGGCGCCCCCTCCCACCAGCAGGCAGTCAACCCTGGAAGCAGACCCGGGGGTCCAGAGCCCCTCTCTGCTTCTGAGTGTGTTGGCTTCTAAGCGCCTGGCTACCTATCTTGTCTACACAGTTAAAATCATCTGGAGAGTTGAAAACCAATGTCAAGTCCCATCCCAAACTAAGTCCAAATGGGCCATAGGGAGCCCCCGTAGGTCCTTTAATATGCAGCCCAGGCTGAGAACAAGGACACAGCCCAAGTCTCTTCATACCCCAGGACACCAAGCCAGGAATGGACAGGGCTTGCCCAAGGCTACACAGCAAGTGGAGAAAGATTCCAGTGCCCTGACCAGCCAATACCCTTGCCCAAGGTCAGCTTCTGGTTGCCTATGGACTGGACGTTTGACTGGGAAGGCAGAAAACTGGGTCTGTGTCCTGGCTCTGCCACCATTTGGGTGATCCTGGGTAGCTCATGTCATTTCTCTGGTCCTTGGTTTCTCCATCTATAAAATGAGGTTAGGACTAGCCGTTTAGCAACCCTATGATTTTCCAGGTGTGGACATCACAGAGGTTACAGGGAGAGCACTGGGTGGCCAGCCGTGGCTCAGCCGCTAACAGGCCTTGTTAGGATGGCGTGCCTTGCCGTTCTCTTTACCAAGCTTCCTGGAGGAGGTGGGCTTTCAGAGGGGCTCTGAAAGGCAGGAAGGAAGAGAGGCAGCTTGGTGCAGCCAAGGAGGGACCTGAGAATGTGGACCAAGCCAAGGTATTCAGGGGCTGCCCTAAAGGGGTGAGCGTGAGGGCTGTTTCTAGGGACCTCACACCAACCAGCCAGAAGACCAGGGAGAGGTAGCTTACCTGATGGACAGCAATGGAGGCTGGGTGATTTCAAAGACGAATTTCTCCACTGGGCGGTGCTCTTTGTCCAAAATTACCACCACCACTTTCTCCACATCATTCTGCAAGGACAGGAATCCCCTACTCCAGAACAGGGTAACCCACCCACCACCACCACCTCCCTGCCCAAGGAAGGATGGGAAGGGCACACTCACAGCCCCACTCAGCTTTGAGGCTAAGGGTCCCTGAGAGCCCAGAAGAAGGTTTGAGAAGTTCAAGTAGGCACCCCCTGGCATGAGTGGTACAGACTGAGAGGGGGGAGGACACCTGGCCCCATGGGGGTACATCTCAGAGAGCAGGACAAAACAGAAGGAGGAAATTCTGAGGGGCCAAGCCCCGACAGAAATTGGGGACGGGGAGAGAAACAGATGTGGGGAAAAACCCAGAACCCTCTGGGGCAGGCCCCACTCAGCCAACTCCACTAACCAGGGCTCCCAGGCCCAGCACACACTGAATGTGGCTCCCGTGCCCTGAGGTCTGTCCCTGGGCAGGGGTGGTCTCCAGGATATAGGAGACAGGCTTTTGGGTGTAGAGTCATGGGGACCCCGCACAGTCCCAGCATCACCCCATCCCGGAGCATTGGAGCAGACTGGGGGGGGGAGGTGGGCTGGGGGACTTGGTGCCCTCACCTTCTCCAGGAGCGGCTTGACACAGTGCAAGGTGTCCTGGATATACTGGTTCAGCTCTGGGTGGCAGGACATCTGCGTACAACCCCATGATGGCTCGTGAGGCCCAAAGCACCAACGGGGAAACCACCCGACCCCTCCAGGAGCCCAGGGAGGGAGGCCAGCAGTTCCCTAGGGCTCCCCACCCAGGACACTGACTTCCCATCATGGGGCTAAGAACTGGAATTATCCAGAGAGAGGGAGAAGTTAGAAGATAAGAATTTAGTCTCAACATTAGCGCTTAATATAGCATTGGGGGTTTCTAATGTGGGGTCTGTGGGCTCCTCCAGAAGCTGAGAAGTCCCTAAATCGTGTGTATTTGGGCATGCAGGCATTTGTCCCAGAGAAGGGATCCAAAAATGTAATCAATTTTCAAAAACTGAGAATCTGGGGGTGCCTGGGTGGCTCAGTCGTTGAGCGTCTGCCTTCGGCTCAGGTCATGATCTCAGGGTCCTGGGATCGAGCCCCGCATCGGCCTCCCTGCTCGGCGGGAAGCCTGCTTCTCCCTCTCCCACTCCCCCTGCTTGTGTTCCCTCTCTCGCTGTGTCTCTCTCTATCAAATAAATAAATAAAACCTTAAAAAAAAAAACTGAGAATCTGGAACTAAGAGCTACGTGGCCTCAGGTAAATCACTTAACTTCTCTGAGCTTTACGTACTTCATCTGTGGAAGATCTCGTAAAGACCAAGTGAGGAGTGAGAGAAGCACCCAGTACACAGCAGGTGCTCAGTAAATGCTATTCTGTTTTCCTTTTCCTTGTATATCCTTCAAGCTTCCACCACCTTCCGGTATTGGGTCATTCCTTTATTCTAACGTTTACTGAGTGCCTTCTAAGGGGCCGGCACTTCTAGAGAGTGGGGACAGGGGAACATATATTTACTGCTTTGTCTGCCTTTTGACCTAAGACAACCCATTACAATGAGGGCAGAGAGAAGGTACCTGAGGTTTATAGGAATCACCTCCTCAAAGCAACCATTCACCAGCCTCAGGAGCTCTTTTAAATACAACCATGCCCCAGGGGCAACTCTGATCTCAGGGCCTGGTCTCTAACTTGGGGCAAAGGGAACTCGAGTTCAGAGGGGACAGAAAGCTGCAGTAGGGGTGGGAGGCTGTCAGGCTGTCAGCTGCGGCTGGGAACTGGAAAGCAAGGCCAGGCCGCTGGGGAGAAGAGGGGGAGAGGGGCTGAGCCTGCAAGTGGAGGACGGTTCAAAAATCCACCCTCTACCCTCCTTGAGGTTCGGGGGTGACCCAATGGCCCCAGCCCAGATGTGGGGGCTCACCTGGACAGGCACGTTGTACTTCTTACGCTTCTGGAAGATGCCCACCGGGTAGACCTCGCGCACGTAGAGGATGAGATGCACGGCCACCTCCAGGAACTCGCATAGCACGTCGGCCACCACTGCGAGGGGACAGAAGCCAGTGAGCTCGGAAAGCCCGCCGGCCCAGGCCCTCCCTCGCCCCCCACCCCGGGTCCACAGGCTCCGCCTCCCTACCTTGACCAAAGTTGAGGTCCTGGCGCGTGAGTGTGGTCATCCTTACCGCCACCTAGGGAGTGGGGCAGCAGTGGGGGCTAGTTCCAAGGGGCCAGGCAGCCGCAGGGTCCGCCCGCCTCCACTGCCCCTCCCCTCCGTCTGGGGGGAATCCGGGCAGGACGCCCCCCCCTTCACACAGAATCGGGGCGGCTAGAAAGGACCCCCCCCCACGCTGGCATCATAGCTCGGGGACATCAGTTGCGCCCCGATCAGCCTGTCTACTGGCCCTCTCGCCCTGCCGCCTCGGTGGGTAGGAAAGGCCAGAGCTGTGCTCGCAAAAAGGGCATGGCCACAGCGGGTTGCGCAGGCCCACGAGCGTAAAATGGGACGCGCGGAGAGCGAAACTAGGCTGGAATAAGACTCCCCCCGCTCTTCCTGGCCGGAAACCTCCTCGGAGAGAACCCCGCCCCTCTCCCCCGCCCCCGGTACCGGCTCCGGCCTCGGGGCCCGGCTCGGGGCCCGGCCCCAGCGCGGGAAACCACCGACCCGACCGCTCGCGCCTCCCGCTCAACCAGGGGCCTGGAAGCCGCTCGGTGACGTCCGCGGCTCTCGGCAGGTCCTAGTGACCGCCTCCGGCCACGCCCACTTCCCCCGCGCAGCCAACCGTGGTGGCGGGAGGGAGCGGCAGCCGGAGGGGCGGGGCCTGTGAGGGGCGGGGCCCGGCCTCGGCGCCTAGATGCCCGCGCCCGAGGAGGCTGAGACTGCGTCGCGCCGCTTCCCTTCGGTTTGGGGTGGGCGCGAAAAAAGACACCTTTGCAGATCGCTCCGCTCCCCAGGCCATTTCTCTCGCTTTGGGAAGCTCTGAGAGGGGACGGATAGGTGTTGCTGGTGAGGACCAGGTGGAGGGCACAGCTGGGGACTAAAGACAGCGACATCTACTGCTAGCCCCAGAGTCACCATCCCCGGACCTCAGGGCCCAACCGAAAGCGAATCCGCCGGCTCTGGGGGCGGGGACAGCAGAAGACAGGGTGCCCTAACCTGCCCGAATCACACATCTATTGAGGGAGGGGATGCGTGGAGTTGTCCTCGGCCACTAGAGACACGGACCCTGGAAGGGCTGAGAGGCCCCTGGGATATAAGAATAGTAATATTAAAATCATCACCAACACGGATTGAACGTTTATCTGTCAAGAACTGATTTCTTTAATTCCCTCATTAACCCTCAGAGCTAAGCACCCATTTTCCAGCCCCACTTCATAGATGGTAAACAGGCTTAGAGATGTTCCCTAATTTGACAAAATCACACAGCTGGTAAACACACCTAGTTCTGACTTCTAATCTGACTCCAGGGCCTCAATTCATTTTCAGCCGCTTTATTTTACAGGGGGAAAACTAAGGTCAGAGAAGTTGCTGTGGAGTTATAGGTAACAAATCATGACCAGAAGCCTGGGGACATTGTCCCTGACCTCCAGGGACATAAGAGCTTGTTAGGAGTCACGCCCACCTGTGAGTACACAGATCTCCCCAGAAATGTTAATCGGTTACAGCTCAGTATTGGAGACCTGTACCCCTTTTCACTCCGGATGCCTTCAAACCCGCATTTGCCCATTCTGATGGGGTGAAGGCAGGGGAGGGGATAAGTAACTTGGCCCATTAAGCCAGGAATACCAGCAAAGCATTTCTCAGAGGCAGTCCTCGGAAATCTGCATCAGATCCCCCCCGGGAGCCCATTAAACACCTGGAACCCAGGCCTCCCTGACCTTCTGGACCAGTCTGGGTGCAAAGCGGGGTTTTGGCCCTTTAACAAGTTCCCGAAGGGCCCTGATGCCCAAAAAAGTATGGGAATGGCCAAAGCAGTCTGGGCTGTTCCCAAGGAAAGTCTGCATTTCATACAATTTCCATGCTTACCCCAAAGTGATAGATGATTTATTTCAAGAATTGATACACCTGGCAGCCCATTTGGGGCACAACAGCCCTTCTCAAGACTTGGGGACCCTGCCCATGTCATGCCATGTAGGAGAGGACCATTGCCACAGGAGTTGAGCAGCTCAATGGCTTGTAAACAGTGTCCCCTGGCTCCTTGAGATTTCATCATTGTGGATACTTTAGCGCTGGAGAAAGCAAGGGTCCTTTGCCCCTCTCTGGAGGCTGTTCAAGCAGTTTTTTTCACTGGCATCTGGAAGTG
Source organism: Phoca vitulina (assembly GCF_004348235.1). Taxonomy (NCBI): domain Eukaryota; kingdom Metazoa; phylum Chordata; class Mammalia; order Carnivora; family Phocidae; genus Phoca; species Phoca vitulina. The sequence continues at coordinate 92,453,435 of NW_022589705.1, read as the reverse complement.
GCAGTCTTGGGGGGGGCAGGGGCAATTCCTTGTAAAGAGTTTCTTAGGATTGGATCCTGGGGTGGGAAGCTCAGAGTCCAGCTACTCCTGTGGGGTGGCCTCCAGGGTATAGTGTGAGCACCGTGGGGTCTCATGCCAGGCCCCCAGCCTTAGCCCCCTGCCCTGAGAAGACACAGTACAAGCCACCTGCCGGTCTCCTGACCCACGGAGCTAAAGCACTTCAAAGAAACCTTGGCGGACATACGACCCATCACTCAACATTTTTCATATGCAGAAAGTGAGGTCCCAACAGCTTTTGTTTGACACTTGGGGCACCTGCCTTGTCAACTAGAAACCCATGGACGAAATGCCTACATTTGAGGCTTTGGATTCAAAGCCAGCCATAAGCAGAGGAAGGCAGGCGGGGAGACAGATGAGGAAGGATTCAAGTTGATCTGCCCCCTAACCCCAAAAAGGCCTCTGTCTCCTCGTTTGTGAAATGAACATAGCCTTGGGTTCCACGGGGGCCAAGAAGCTGGAGAGGGGCGGGGGGGGGGCCAAGGGGGAGCTCTATGAGGACTCATCTGTCATTTTTATCCATAGGGCTCTGCGGCATCTGGGTTTCTAGATCTTAAGCCCATCAGCGTGATGGATAGTCTTGGGACCCAGATTACATTATGGGGTTAATTTATTACATTTTTGAATACCCATTTGCTGGTTGACTGTTTTTCAAAGTTATTTGCATATTTTTCACCATAACGACAATATGTAGGAAGGCATCTGGGAGGAAAGGATGGATGTTTAGGAGGAGAGAGAGCTTATTTGCCAACTGGAGCAGGTCCCTGAGGGTCTGCAATGAGGACAGAAAGAAAATCACTCCCAAGACACATTTAAATTGAAACCAAGAGAAGGCAAGATGTAACAAAGTCTTGCAAAGACCAAGGCCTTCAGGGGCAAAGGAGAATTCCTGGGGTCCCCTGAACAAACACGTAACTAGTGAACTGGGTAAAACAACAGGTGATGAAGGGTCCAGACCCCTAAGATGCTTCCAAAGTCCTCCCAAGATTCAACATTCATCCCATCCCTGCCTAAGATTCCTAAGAAACCAAACACAGGAAGGGACGGGGGGGGGGGGGGGGGGAGGGAAACAGCCACAAAAAGCCTGGTGACAATCCCACTGGTCCCCTGCTGCTCAAGGACCCAGCCAGTTGGAAAGCCCCCTGAGCAGAGACCCAGCCTTGTTCATACTTTTGGTCCAGCACCTCACCCAGTGCCTGGCCATACCCAGGTTCTCAGTGAGTGCATGCAAATGAATTAATGAAAGACCAGAGAGAGGAAGTAAGGGTGCACAGTGACTCATTGCCACTTGCCCCACTTGAATCCTGACTTATTCTGGATGAGAACAAAGACCTGGGATTTCAGTGCCTGAGCTACAGGTGGTGGTGGGCAGAGAAGAGTGGCTTTCAATAATGAAGCAAGAGCTGGGGGATGCTGTCTATGTGCCCCATCCCTGCACCCACCAGGCTGCCCCTGTGCATAAGGCGCCGCTCCTCTCCCCACCACTCTCCTTAGCCAGCTGTGAGGTCCTTCCCTCTCTGAATCTCAGGTTCTTCATCTGTAAATGGGATAATGGTAGCACCGATTCCGTAGGGCTGGGGGGTGGGGGTGGGGAGGTGGGCAGGAAACAAGTGAGATGTTTGTAAAAATGTAAAGTCCACAACGCCTGGCACATAAATTCTCAATTAGTGCTGTTATGACAATGAGATTAAGATCTACACACACTATGTAAGCACCGAGAGCAAGCGCTCCGTACCAGCCACCATGTTTTCAAAACCCCATCTAGGGGCGCCTGGGTGGCGCAGTCGTTAAGCGTCTGCCTTCGGCTTGGGTCATGATCCCAAGGTCCTGGGATCGAGCCCCACATCGGGCTCCCTGCTCCATGGGAAGCCTGCTTCTCCCTCTCCCACTCCCCCTGCTTGTGTTCCCTCTCTCGCTGTGTCTCTCTCTGTCAAATAAATAAATAAATAAATAAAATCTTTAAAAACAAACAACAACAACAACAAAAAAAACAAAACCCCATCTAAAACATCCTCAGCTGCACCCCCTTCCCCACTTCCAAAAAGGCAGCCCCCAAGGTGCCCTAAGGGAGGACATGTATCCCCACGGCCAAGACGCCTAAAGGCAAGGGACTGTGGCCCACACTCAGCTCCTCCCCTCTGTGATCAGGCCTTCTGAGATGAGGCCTGACCTACACAGCTCCCTGGATCCTCTGCTGACCTCGGACCCAAGCCAGGGCCCTGACCTTAGGCCAGCAACACTGGGTGCTTCCAGCACCTTAGCCAGGGCAGAGCCTACACATGCCATCCCCTCCCTGGTGTTTTGTCAACTCCCCAATATCATTGACCCCTTGTCGGTCAGGAGGACCTTACAAATCATCTATTCTTAAACTTAGAACCTCCACCCAGAGACACAAAATGTCTTCCACAATTTCAGGGGTTCTTGGGCCCTCTGAAGTCATCCCAGACCACAGGGTAAGAACCCTTGATCCAGTTCAACTGCCACTTTTTTTTTTTTTTTATAACTGCTTTATTGAGATGCATTTCACAACCATGAAGTTCTCCCTTTAAAGTACGCAATTTAGGGACGCCTGGGTGGCTCAGTCGGTTAAACATCTGCCTTCATGGTCCCAGGGTACTGGGATCAATCCCCGCATTGGGCTCCCTGTTCAGTGGGGAGCCTGCTTCTCTCTCTGCCTCTGCCGCTCCCCCTGCTTGTGCGCGCTCTCTCTCGCTCTCTCTCTCTCTGACAAGTAAATAAATAAAATCTTTAAAGTATGCAATTTAGTGGGTTTTAGTAAGTTGTGCAGTAATCAGCACTAATCCCAGAACATTTTCATCACTCCAAAAATAAAAACCCCACACACAGTAGCAGTCACCTCCCCACCCCCGTCTCCCCTTCCACCAGCCCCAGGCAACCCCTAGACTACTTTCTGTCTCTATGGGCTTGCCTATTTTGAACATTTCATACAAATCATACAACATGTGGCCTTTTATATCTGGCTTGTTTCACTTGGCATAATGTTTTCAAGATTCATCCACATGTGGCGTGTATAGGTACTTCATTCCTTTTTATGGCCAAATAATATTCCATTGTATGAATCCACCACATTTTCTTCATCCACTCATCAGTCGATGGATATTTGAGTGGTTTCCACTTTGGGCATACAACTCTGGGGGAAACTGAGGCCCAAAGTCACCATAACCACAATGGGCTAGGCCTCTCCTCACATCTGTCTTTTTCCACTGCATCACTCTGGGACAACCCAGAGAACAGAGAGCATGACATAAGATCACCCCACTGGTGGGGCGCCCGAGTGGCTCAGCTGGTTAAGCGTCTGCCTTCGGCTCAGGTCATGATCCTGGGGTCCTGGGATTGAGCCCCGCATCAGGCTCCCTGCTCTGAGGAGAGCCTGCTTCTCCCTTTCCCTCTGCCTGCCGCTCTGCCTACTTGTGCTCTCTCTCTCTCTCTCTGTCAAATAAGTAAAATCTTAAAAAAAAAAAAAAAGATCACCCCACTGGTGAAAAGCCAGAGTAGCAGCCTTTGAACCAGAGTCCTCAGTGAATACCTGGCCACAGTTTCATTCCTGAAAAGGAGAATCATGCCCACAGACCCCCCTCTCATCCAAGCCACAGTTCCTGTCTCCCCACTTTTGTCCTTGCCCTACAGCAGTCTATTCCCAACTTTAGGAATTGGAAGGAATTAGTTAAAGCCTATCAGTTTGGGTCTCTACTCTGCTCAGAAGCCAGTCCATCCTGGTGCCCATCAGGCTGATAATATTACAATAACAATAGCACTTAATTTTTCTAGAGCATTTCCCATGAGGTCAGGATCTTAGGAACATTATCTCCTTACAAAGGCCATCGCACTTAATCCTTGAACTCCAAGAGTTAGGGATGATGATGATGAGCTCAGAGAGGTTGGGCGCCTTGCCGGAGGGCACCAGGAATGGCAATCAGCAGATAAGCCCAGGCATCTGGCCAGACCACAGAACGGAGCTCCTAAACCTCTGAGCCATAATTGCCACATTCTGGAGGAAGAGGAAAACAAGTCGAAATGGAAGCCACTGGGCGAACTCTGGGAGCCAGGCAAGACTCCCGCCCCACCACTCTTTGATCTTTGCAGCGCCTGTGGCCCCACTGACCCCGCCGTGAGTTATGGGGGCCGCGGGACTCATAACACAGCATTCCTGGACTCCCAGGGTCGTCGGGACGCGGCGCCCCACGCGGTGATGGATGAGCCGCCCCTGGGGCTGGCTTTGTCCCGGCGGGGCTGGGCTGGGGAGCATCAGACGGACTTTGGACGGGGCGTGGCGAGAGGAAGACTGTGTGTGTGTGTGTGTGTGTGTGTGTGTGTGTTGGGTAGGAGAATTGTATTTCTCCCTTCCCTCCGGGGGGTGGGGAGGGGACACGCCAGTGCGGCAGTCAGCGCCCGGGATTCCCACCTGGTAACGTTTGAAGACCCCCCTATACCCCTTTATCGAAGAGAGACCTCTCCTAGAACCCCGCCCCACCGCTCCGCGCACTTTTCGAGGCTACAAAGGCCCCGCGGTGCCCCGTCCCGCCTTCCTTGCACCGGGCATTTCTTCCGTCCCATTTGACAGCCTGGGCGGAATAATCCTTTTGGGGACTGGCCGGCCCCTGCCCAGCCAGACGCGGCCGCAGCTGAGCGCTCAGCTCCGATCCATTGTTGGGGTCTGCCAGGGACCCCCTGCCGCGGCCTTTTGTCGCCCACTCCCGGCGGGGCAGCTCCAGATGCGCCACCGCTGCCCGCGCCCCGCCCGTCCCACGCTCTCGGGGCAGCGCCGAGGCGGCTCTTACGCACCGGGAGGAGTGGGCCCGCCTCGCCCGGTGCCCGCACGGCCGCCGGGCTGCGCCCGCCTTTGTCTGCCTCCTTTGTCTGCCCCGCGCCCTCGCGGCGGAGGCGGCTAGGCCTCTGGGGAGCGGGCCCGGAACGCCGAGCGCAGCTGGCGAGGGCGCGCCGGCCGGGAGCGCGCGGGGGCCCCGGCCCGGCCCGGGGCTGCCCCTCAGCAGGGGGCTAGCCAAGCCCGCTCCAGCCGCCCCTCCCCCGCCCCCTCCCCGCGCGCCCGCCCCCTTCCCGCGCGCCCGCCCCCTCCCCTTCGCTCCAGCCCCACTCAGCCTGGGCACATCCTCCTGCCGCCCGCGCACCTCTCCGCGCCGTCCCTGCTTCGCGGCTCGGCCCTCCGCTGCGCTCGGCTCCCGCAGGCTCTCGGCCCCGCGCCCCTCGGCCCCCGCCCCGCTGACCGGACAGGTAAGGCATGGCCTTGGCCCGCCCCTGGCCCCGCCCTCCCGCCTCACCTGGTAGCGGCCCCGGACAAAGGTGGGCTACCTGGCGCGCTTAGGGGCGGGGCGCGCGGGGAACTGTGGCCGGAGGTGAGGATCCCGCTTTCTTCCCTGCCCGCCCCGCCCTCGGAGCCGTCGGTCCGTGTGTCCGCCGCCTCCGCTCCTCGCGGCGTCTCCAGCCTCTGCTCCCGGTCCCCGCGTCCGCCCACCTCCCGCCGGACGCTCACTTTTCTACGCTCTGACACTCTGTCTCGCGCGCGCCCTCGCCGCCCTCTCTGGGTCGCGGCTGTCGCCCACTCTCCTCCTCCCTCAGGGACCGCGTCTCTCTTTGTCTCTCTGTCTCTGAGTCTCTGGGTGGTCACCAAGGCGGGGGAGTGGACTGGGGAGTCCGCACCGCTCAAAGAAGCTTCGAAGACTTCCTGAGCCCCGAACAGAGCTGGCAGGCATGTCCTCCTGCCCCTTTCGAGGCTGCCTGGGGGGCTAAAGTATGTCGGGGGGAGAAGGTTCAGGGTGCGCCCTTCCGGCGCTGCCGGTGGCCCCGCGCCCGGGCCAGTTCCGCGCGCTTGCAAACCCCGACGGCCCCGGCTCAGGCCCTCTTCCTCCCCACTGGCTTTTCTCCATTCGCGCACCCGGGTCTCAGCCGCCTGCCGGAGCCAGGAGCCGAGGTTTGAGACGTGAGGGCTCTTGGGTTTTCTTCTTGCTTTCTTCCACTGGGTGTTCCCTCCGGCCTTCGCCTCCATCTGGTCTCCTGCCCTGCGCACTCCTCCACTCTGCCCTCCTCCCAGCCTGTGGCACGCCGAAGTGTCCCCGTGCGGGTTCAGCACCATCCCTCTGGGATCCGGCAGACAGAGGCCCTGGGAGTGATCGTGGACAAAGGAACGCATGTCTCTGAGCCTCAGTGTCCCCTTCATAAAACGGGGATAATAGCACCTACCTACAGGGACGTGTGTTGGAACAGTGGGGGGAAAAAAAAACAGATTGGATGCCAGCACAGTACACGCTTGGGGATCATGGGGGAGGCTTCAGTCCCTGGCTGGGGTGGGGTTGGGGGCGCCACAGCAAGGGGGATATGGATCACCAATTCAAGCCTTAGAGACACTGCAGAGAAACGGGACTGTGGTCCCTTACCACATGGGGGTCACAGTTGCAGCCCCCCCATTACAGGGTTCCCACTCTCATAGGCACTGTCCTCTCTTCTCGATCCTCCTCTCTGCTTGTCCTCAAATCAGTTTAAAAATCAGGGTGAAAAGGGTCTCTGCTTCCAAAATGAGAGGAGTGTCGCTGAGTCAATGTTGCCAACAGCTGGTCATTCATCATGAGGCATCCATGTGACTCATTCCCAATTCTGAACCTCTGTCTTGCCCCGATTTCTTTTTTAATGGCACTAGCTCACAAGCCATTTCCTTTCCTCTGGGGGCATTGTCTTGTTGTATCCTGGACCTGCTGTATAATTGCCCAGAGCCTCTGACCATCATAGCATCTCTGTCCTCATAGCAGGTGACACACACACCCCCCCCCCCCCAGGAGTCCAGCAGTGATAGAGGCCAAGTGGCTTAATGAGGGCCACTTCAGCAGAGGGAAACCTCCCAGCTGGCAAGTTCTAGGCTCTCCTGGCTAAGTTCTGGTTTTTAGCCCCAGTCAGGGCTGGCAACCTGAGCCTTTCTCTTTAAAGAAGACACAGGGGCTCTCCCTCTCCCACTCACCCTGCTTGTGTTCCTGCTCTCACTATCTCTTTCTCTGTCAAATAAATAAATAAAATCTTAAAAAAAAAAAGACACAGGCACACCCCATCCAGCCTCCTGCTCATGATCCTGCCTGGCAGACAGGCCCAGCTTTGGCAACCCAGGGCCCTCTGCCATCTCTTCCTCCTCTGGCCATAGCCATCCTCAGGAAAGCCAGCTCAGCGACCCCTGCGACCCCTCAGAAATCGGCTCAGAGCCTCCTTGACCCTCACCCACCTTCTCTGCCTTCCTCCTCACCACTCAATCCACCCCCTCTCCCCAGCCCTGAATCCTGCAAATGGCTCCCTGTTGCCACTCAATTAACAACTCTACCTGCCTCCCACAGTACTCTCGTTTGCATCTTGGGTTTCAGCCACCACCGAGGGCTGAGCATCTCCACGCTGGCTTCCTCTGAGCTTTTGCCAGGGCTCTTCCGTCCATCTGAAATGTCTCCCCTGCCCTGCATTCAGTCCAAGCCTGCCCTCCTTGCAGGCCAAGGTCAGCCGTCCCCTCTTGTGGGAAGCCCTCCTACTCCCCCTTGCCTCCCTTTCTCTCGTGGTCTGCCCTTCCCTGGGCAGGGCTGGGTCTTGTTCCATTTGTGGTCCCAGTACACACAGTCGGTGCTCTGTGCACACGTGTTCTATCCAATGGAACCGTTGGTCAAGGGGTTAGGAGTGAACTGAAAATTGCAAGCCACAGGTTATCCAGGGTTGGCCCTGGAGCAAAGGACCATAGATGGGAAGGTTGGAGGGGGAGCAAGCCACCTGGAAAATCCCCGTGGTACTAGGGGCTCTTCATCCTTCTGGAAGATGAGGATGATTTCTGTGCCTGGTTATAGACAGGGAAGTGATTGCCTAAGTCCGGCAGAATGGGTTTGAATCCCCACCAAAGGCTTCCTAGCTATGTGACCTGGAGGGAGTTCCTTCATTGGTCTCAGCCAGGAATGTGGGGGAGCGGGGATCTGCATCCTGGCCTCCCTGAGTCTGCAGCCTGGGGAGAACAGGAGCTCCCTCCGGAGAGGGGTCCTGGGCATGTTCCCAAGGGCAGGTGTCATACGAGCATCCCTATTCTGGCCCTTTCGGGTGACACCAGCCTCTCTTGCTGCTCCAGCCCCTCTGCCTGTCTTCTGCTGCTCTTCCTCTTGAGGGGGCCAGCTGGCCACCAGAGCACAAGCCCTCCCCAGGAAGGACACAGGCCCTCCGCAGGAAGGACATGGGAGGGTGGCTGAACCCTTGCCACTAGAAGCCCTGCCCCTCACCACCACCAGGTCCCAGCTTTGGCAGCTCTCCGTACCACAACGCCATGGTCCGGCATTGACCGTCTGGGACACGTCACTGGGTGGGTGTGGGGGTACAAGGGGTAAGGCCCCTGCTAGAATCCAGAGCAGGTGAGATGAAGTCATTGTAGAAACTACAAGTTTTTTGAGGCTCTCTCTGTGCCAGGCTCTGGGTTACGGCCCCCCACATGAGCCGTCCTTGAAGGTCTCTGTGCCAGGCTCTGGGTTACGGCCCCCCACATGAGCTGTCCTTGAAGGTCTCTGTGCCAGGCTCTGGGTCACAGCCGCCCACATGAGCTGTCCTTGAGAGTCACAGCACCGGCACTGGTATGGGTCACCGAGGGTAGCATGAGGAGTGGTCAGAGGACCTGCCTTTGGAGTCAATAACCATGGGTTCAAGTCTCAGCTCTACCACTTTCTCTACTGTGTGACCTTGGGCAAGTCCCTCAAAGCTTTGTCCTGATGTTGAGTCCTGTTTGCCCACTTCAAAGGGCTGAATTAGATAATGCGCATAAAGTTCTGGGCCCCCCCCATTAGTAAACGGCCAATAAATGGTACTCAAACAACACATTCCTCTTTCAGATGTGGGACTGAACCCCAGAGTGGTTAAATGACTTGCCCAGGGTCACCCAGCTAAGAAGTGCAGGAGCCAGGATCCACCCCCAGGCCTGCCTGACACCAGGTGTCTTTCCACTCCACGCTGGCCTCTGCCAGAGCGAACAGCAAGCATTTTGTCACTTGATGATTAAGTGGTGGTTCTGACCGAACAGCAAAGTGGTGTTAAATTGTCTGGGCACCAAGATAATGAAGTTGGGGAAGAGGGGTGCCAGAGGATTGCTTGGGGGGAAGGGGTGGCTACCTATAATGTAGCAGAAGTCAGGACTCTGGCCAGGAGGTGGGCGGGGGACACGGGGAGAGAGAAGCACAAAGGGGGGAGCCTCGGGGGGGGGGGGGGGGGGCTCTGAGGAGCCCCCCAACTCAACACCCCTACGTAGGTTTTTTGAGGTGTAAGGCCTTGGGGGGTTGCTAATTCCCAAGGCTGCTGTTGGAAACAATGTAAGCAGATGGGGCCGCCCCTGTGGGGAAGCCAAACCTCATTTACCAAGACAATGGTCCTCTCCAGGCAGGCCTGGGCCTGTCCTGCCCCACCCCATGGAAACCATCGATCACCCCACTGAGGACTGAGGACAGGACCACCTGCGCTTGCCCCCCTACACACACGGGCACAGATGCACAAATGCTTCCAGGACCAACCCCTCTCCCCACCTCCACTTGCCACCCACTCTCTCTCTCCCTTCCCCATAATAAGGAGGGCTCATGCTTATTTTGCCCTTACTGGTGACTGCTCACTTTATATACTTTACCTCTCCTCCTCCTCACAAGGCCTAGCATTTTATAGGAGAAGAAACTGAGGCTCAGAGAGGTTCAGTGACTCGCCCAAGGTCACACAGCTCTTCCCGCTCGGCTCCATGGGGCCCTCCCATGGCGGAGCTTCATGGATTTGTGCCGCCATCTGTGTTCGAATCATTGCTAGTTATGGTTGTGCCTTGATCTTTCATTAGACCTGCGGCCTCTCTACCTGGTCCGAGTGGGGATACTTGGAGATCAGGGGACTATGTCTTTGCCCGCAGATTAGAATCTCCTTCTAGCAAAGGATATGTTTTCCCCATGTTCTGGGAACTTCCAAGGCCAGATTTGGGTCTCTCCTATCAGACTGGGAAATCCCTAAGGGCAGCTTGGGGCCAGGGCTGAGAGTTCCTTGTGGGCAGGAGTGGTGTCTTTCTTATCCATCTAGGAGTCCTCCCTAGATCCTAGTCTCCCAAGGCAAGACCTAGATCTCCCCTATCATACTGGGAGCTCTCTAGGGCCAGGGCTAGTATCCCCACTAGGACTGGCAATTTCTGGAGCAGAACCAGGTCTCCTCCTTCAGACTGGAGGAGGCTGACGTGACATCCAGGTCCTGCACCCAGAGGGGCTCAGCAAGTGGTGACCACCTGGTGTCACTCTCCCCTGCAGCCTCCATTGCAGAGAAGCACCCGGTGCTCAACACCTGGTGCTCCAGGGGTCAAGATGCAGAGTCCTCTGTGTGAGGCCAGGTTGGCTCAAAGGCCTATGGAAGGGTAGGTAGGGCTCTGGCTCTTCTGAGGGCCCTTCCTACTGGCCAGGGAGAGGGGTAGGGACTAGCTCAAGACTGTCAAGGCCCCAGAATGTCAGTGAGCAGCGCCCAGGGCAGCATCCCACTAGTGGGCACCTCTTTGCTGCCTTCCACCCCATATACACTACCTGGGTTCCATGCATACTGGAATCCTGCTTCCTCCCCAGATACGCAGCATACAGAAATACTGATCTCCTAAATAATCCTACCTCATGACAGGCTGATAGTCCCATTTCACAGATAGGGACATTAGGACTCATGAGGAGGTCTGATGGTGGGAGCAGCTAGAGGGACGAAGTCTAGTCACAAAATGCCTTGGGAAGAGCCCAGCCCATGAATTTATGAGCCGCCTGTCCCTCCCCTCCTCTCATCTAGGCTATAACAGTTTTGATCGAACAAGCAAAATTACCCATTTTCCAGCCCTGGGGGGGTCAGCTCCCTCTAAAGAAGACAGGAATCTGCTCCCAGGAGCTCTAAGACCCCCCCAACCGGAGCTCCAGCTCGGGCAGCCCCACAGTTCTAAGAGCAGAAGGAGGGCCTGGCGATGGACCCCTCCATTCTCCACGTCCAGCCCTTCCAGGAAGCGGCCAACCTGATGAGGACGAGGCGCCAGAGGGAGGAGTCAGACAGATGGGTTCCAAGTTAGGACATTGGGAATGTAAAACCAGAGATGGACATATGGGAATGTAAAACCAGAGATGGACATATGGGAATGTAAAACCAGAGATGATTATTGCATTGAACAAAATCCATCCTAAGCACTACTGAGCCAGGGTTCCAGGTCTATAGTCGCTGCCAGGGCTCCCAGGCTGGGGGTGTCGAGGGGCTGGGAGTGGGGGGGAGCTCTTTATTTTTTTTAAAGATTTTATTTATTTATTTGACAGAGAGAGAGAGAGCACAAGCAGGGAGAGGGGTAGGGGGAGACGGAGAAGCAGGCTCCCTACCAAGCAGGAAGCCTGACTCAAGACTCAATCCCAGGACCCTGGGACCATGACCTGAGCTGAAGGCAGACACTTAACCTACTGAGCCACCCAGGTGCCCCGTGCTTTATCTTTTAGCATGAACCAATACGGCCTCTGAATTCACGCTCCCTCAGGAGATGCTCCTAGCCCCTGGGGACTTACTCCAGATCCTGAAGGATATTACCTGTCATCCCTCCCCACAGGGGGCTGTCAGTTAGGCAGACAGATAGAGACAGCTTGTCACTGTGAGTCGTAAATTCCCAGGCTCCCCAGCATGGCACACAAGGCCGAGGCCACCCAACCTGTTGATCCAGTGGTCTTCTTCCCCTATTCCCCTCACCCAACTTTTTCGAGCAATGCAAATCATTTCCCATGGAATCTTATTCATAATCCCAACACATCAAACTGAGAAAGGCAGTGTTTTACGAACAGAACACCCCCACCACGAATCTCTTCCCGGAATCAAAATTTTCCCTGTCTCAGGCAGACACAACTTCAAGCTCTCCTAAGCATTCAGCCTCCTGCGTAGACATGCCAGGTGACCACCCTTATGCCCCCAATTTACAATCCTGCCTTAAAGCGAATCAGCGAGAAAAAAGAACCCGTCCTTGGGGATATGAAGGCATGTAGTGGTTGCGGGTTGCACTTGTTCCGAGGAGGCTGGGCCTCTAACTGGCTTTGGTCAGTCACGTCCAGAAAATCCTGGAGTGGGTACATAAGTAGGTGCAAATGGGCACGGTTCTTTGAAACTGCTCACCTTACATCCCTGGGACACTCTTCAGTGACCCGGGAGAACCCGAGTTGTGATGGCACACTCATGTTCAAATTGGAGCAGAGAACGCCTCTGAGAGTCTGCTGTTTTTGCTACAGCTTTCAGAATAGTTTAAAATATATTTTTTAAAAAGTAACGTTGGAATCAAACATCTAAAGGACCCCTGAAACATCTCTACCAAATGTGGTGGCTCCAATGTGTCCTTTTCCCACATGAGGAGGAGACCCAGAGTCAGGGAGAGGGATTCATGGGCCAAGTTCTCCCAGTGGGTGGTTGTCTGGCTCACAGCCCGGACTGAGCTCCCTAATCCTCAGCTCCGTCAGAGCATCACTGATATTCCTGGCCCAGATCCCCATCGGATGCCCCTCAGCCAGCCCTACTCCCACCCCCACCCACCTCCCCCCTGCTTCCCGCCCCCAACCCACCATCCCCCAACCCACCATGCAGCGGATGAGCTGATCAGCAAAGCAGGAATGTGAACCTACAGCTGTCCTGGGATGCCCAGGGGCATCCCAGCTCCACAGTTGTCTGCCAGGCAGGTGGGGCAGCAGTCCCCCCAGTCTCCCAGCCCCCACATGCCAGGCTGTTGGTGGGGGAGGGGTCAGGAATCAAAGCCCACTCCAGGCTCAATTAATTGCCTTCATTTGCACATGCAGCCTTTGGATGGCGACAGTTTGCAGGTCAGCTGTCCCCACCGTGTAGAGACAGCTTAAGGACATGAGGTCAGCTCTTTCCCCTCTGTCCCCAGCTGCCAGTGTCTGGACCCCCTCTTGGGCCTTGACTGCACTCACAGCAATAACAGATTATGAGGGCGAGGCAGGGGACCTCTGATGAAGCTCAGTGCACGGGCAGGGTGTGCAAGGACTGTCTTGTGTGTGCGGCGTGAGTCGCATCATCTTGGATGTGTGGTTTACCCCGCCCCCTGCCCAGAGTCTCAGCTTCCTCATTGTAAAAGTGTGGAAAATGGCACGCTGCGCAGGGTAGCTGAGAGGACTCTGTAAGAAGTGGGTGAAATCAGCATGTGAGAGCCTGGGCCCCACATTTCCCCAGGAAACAGCGGCTCCGATGATTACGTTTGCTTTTGTTTTGTTTTGCTTTTAGTGAGTCACTTAGATCTCAGTTATGAGAGGGCCGAGGGCCATCTCTGGGCTGTGGACGGGTCCTGATGTCCCTCGACAGCTCTCCTCCAGGCTGCTGGGGACGCAGCAGAGCAGACTTGGTGAGCAAGCCACAGGCAGAACCGTCCAGGGCTGACGGGGCTGGGGGAGGTGGGCACCTGCTGCCCCTTTCTGCCTGGATGCTTGGCGCTTTGTGACGCAGCCTCCAACCGGCTTCCAGAGTGACAGAAATGGATTGGAGCCCTTCATCGCCGTGGATCCCTGGCACCACTTCTGTAGAATCCCACGTTTCCTGAGTGGCACTTTGCCAGGCTGGCATCTTGGCTGCTGGGCTGTGCCAAGATCTGCATACAAATCCTGTGGGCTTGGAGAGAGGGCTCCATGTAGTCATCAGGGCAAAGTGGTGCCAGGATCCTCAGCCCTCACTCCAGCGCTAGCTCTCTCTCTCTCTCTCTCTCTCTCTCTCTCTCTCTCACACACACACACACACACCCACACACACACCCTGAGAATTTATTTGTGATCTTCTGCGCGGCTGTCAGTTTGTGCTCAATCTACTTCCATCCCGATCCATAGTTAGTGCCTATTATTTGCAGGGTCCTATAGATGTGATAGGAACAGAGGGAAGAGTGGGATGGAGACCCATAGGATCTTTATGTCCAGTCAGAATCTTAAAAAAAAAGGCCAACTGCCCCAGCACGAGACAGCACGGGAGGTCTTCAAGAGCTGGACAAAGCTGTGTGGGAGCACTCATAACTGGGGGATGGACGAGGCTTCCTGGAGGAGAGGACATTTGGGATGGACCCCAGAGGATGGGCAGGATTTGGACAGAGAGAGATGGGGGTGGAGAGGTGAGGTTGTTTCAGGCGGAGGGAACAGCCCAAGTGAGAATAGACACAGCAAAGGAGGGGTGTGTTTGGGGCCCAGGGAATAGTCTCTGGTTGGCTGTGAAGGGGAGGGAGTAGAAGTCGAGGCTACAAAGCCAGGTCGGGGCCACATTATACAAGGTCTTGAGTGCCAAGGTAAGGAGTCCATGGTTAAATGGGAAGGCAACAGGGAGCCAAGGACGGTTTTAAGCAGGCGAGGGTTAGGCTCAGAGAAATCTGTCAGGAGTATGGGCTGGTCTGGGGCAGAATGGTGCGGAGAAGGTCCTGGCAGAGGAACGGCTCCCCGTGGGTGCATCAGCACTACACACCGAAATCCCCCTCTTGCTGGCCCCTGGCTGGCTCGTGCATGATTTGTGGGGTGCAAAGGGAGGGAGGGAGCAAAGATGGCCCTGAAATTAGTTGGGGTACATTAAACAGACCCACAGCCACTAGAAGAGTCTTGGCAACAGGACTTCAGTGAGAGAGAGAGAGAGACAGAGAGATGGCTACGGATGGGCTCGTGGTGCCTTGAGGGTGTGGGGACAGGCTTCCTCTCTGGGCTCTGCAGAGGAGGGGCCGTCCCCTGAGACAGCGCCCCCCGGGGGCGGGTCAGTGAGCTCAGACCTTGGCTCTGGGAGTCACTGACTAGCTACGTGTCAAGCACAGGCCCGCGGCTCAGCCCACCCCTCCTTCTCTGCAAGCTTCGCTGGCCTCTTCCTGCACTTCTGGAGTGACCTGCCTCACCGACTCCCACCGCGGGAGGGGGGATTCCAAAGCTTCCCTCCCAGGAGGGCGCTCTGTGGGCTTCTCCGGGGCTATTGTCCCTGCGAGACAGAAGGGCTGGGCCAGGCGGGGGACAGCATCCCACACAGCCTCAAAGCCTTTCTCAGCCACACGGAGAGCTAAGTCTGGCCAACGCCAGCCTGGAGAGCAGCCCACATCTGCCTCAGGCCTGGAAACCGGGTTTGAGGGGTTCCTGGGAGCAGAACAATACTTGACTGACAGGCCTTTAGAATGGGCCCCTCCTCCCACCCAGCTGCTCAGGAGCTCCGGAGCGCGGGCCTGGCTGCCTGAGCTGGGCCTCCAGAGCCCTCATTATGGAAAGGCTGGAGGTGAGGCCGAGGGGGCAGAATCCTCTTGTGGCCCATGAGGCGGCCAGGAGAGCGGGCTGGGGCTGCATGGTGTATAGTCTTAGGAATGCAAGGGTGTGTGATGAGACTGGAGTTGTCACCCCAAGCCATCCCATGGTCCCACACAGCTCCTGAGGCTCTCCCAGGACGTGCATGCAGCTCCCGAGGTGGGAGGGGATATAGGGCAGCCTCTTTCTCTCAGTCCATGGTTCCAGGAAGAGCAGAACTAAGGGCAGTGGTGGGGACAGGGCCCGGGCCTCCCGGGGACCAGCACACTCCTGGCTGGGATGAAGGGAGAGCAGGATAAAGGATGGTGGGGACCAGGCAAGGTGGGAGGAGCTAATCCCCCCCTCTGGCCCCCCACCCCCTCAGAGTGGGTCAGCCCGGCTGGGCTCCAGCCTCCCTGTCCCACCTACCCTCTCCGCCCATGACCATTCCCAGGGCCTCACTGGGAGTTGGCTAAAGATGAACCTGGTGGGGGTGCGGGGGGTGGGGGGCGGTGAGGTGGGAGAGAGTTGCAGGGACTGAGAGGGCTGGAGGGAGAGATGCTGGGAATTATCACAGGCCCACCAACCTTTCCTCGGCCCTGGGCGATCCCATGGCTGCAAATCAAAGGAAATGGTTGTGTAAGCACCTCTGCCTGCCTAATGGCTACGTAGGAGGCCCGGGGAGGCCATAAAAATTCAATCAGCCTGGCTAGCCTGGTGCCGAACTTGTCCGGACGCTGTGAGACTGGTACAGAGGTGGGGGCCGTGGGGGAGGGCCATGGGGGAGGGCCGCAGGGGAGGGCTGCAGGGGGAGGTCTCCAGACTTCAGCAGACACCCCACCCCACCCCATCCACAGGGCTTATGAGCCTTAGCTTCAAGGTCCTCCGGGACATCCGGCGGTCACTCCCTCCTCCCACAGGAGGAGGCCCCACTTCTGGTGGAGAAAGGAGGGTGCTCCTGAGGGTAGGTCAGGGTCAGCTCACCCCGCCCAGCAGGCGGCAGAGCCAGGCTTCCAGAGTTCCTCAGCCCCAGCAGGGACAGAGCTGGGTCAGAACCTGCCGGGCCCTTGGAGGGAAAGAAAGGAGCAAGGACAGGACTGGGCTGTCTTGGGGCAGCCGTGAGCGAGGTTCAGAGCACAGACATGGCAATGCCAAGTACGCCAGTTAATTTCTGCTGCAGAAAATGCTGGGAGCCACCTCGGACGCTTGTCGAAAGGACAAAGTGATATAAATTCCCGCGAAGCACTAAAGCTGATTCCTGCCTAGGGCACGTGCTCAGAGAAGCTGTTCTGTTCCTTTGAATTTACGCTTTGAGTCAAGCCTCGGGGATGACAGGCCTATTTCTGAGCTTGGAAGGACTCAGCTCATTCTGGGGGACTTGGCAAAGGGCAGAGGTGCGTGTGGAGAAAGGGATTCTAGACTCATCTGGAAGCTGGATGTTGCTTAAACTAAACCAGGGCTTCCCAGCCTTGGCACTGTGGTCTCTCTGGGCCGGGAAGTCTCCATGGTGGGGTCATCCTGTGAGCTGCGGGGCGTCCAGCAGCATCCCTGACCCCAGCCACTGGAATAGCAGCACCACCCGGCTGTGACAACTAAAAATGTCTCCAGGCGTTGCCAAATGTCCCCTGGGGGCAAAGTTGTCCTGATCCCTGTTGAGAGACACCGGGCTCTAATAATGTGGGCCAGGGGACTTGGAAATGGGGAAGCAGAAGAGGAGGAGGGCTGCTAAGCTGTCCACTCATGGTGTTGCTTTTCTTCCAGACCAGAGCTCATGGGGCTGCTCCTGGGGCTGGCTGGGCCCAGCACCCACATTGTCCCTATGCTGTTCCTCGCCCTCCTGGTGCTCCTGGAGCTGAGCCTGGCAGGCTCCCTGGGACCTGGAACCCTTGCTCGGAACCTTCCTGAGAATCACATCGACCTCCAGGACCCAGCACTGTGGATGCCTCCAGCCAGCCACCACCGCCGGCGGGGTCTGGGCAAGAAGGAGCGGGGCTCAGGCATGCCCGGCCGGGCCCAGGACGGAACTGTGGTCTCCACCACCAGGCAGGCCTCCAGGCTGCCAGGAGCAGGGGAGCTGCTGCCTGGGCAGAGTCCTGCAGGCCTGGTGCAGGACAAGGAGCTGCTCCTGGGGCTGGCGCTGCCCTACCCTGAGAAGGAGAACCGGTCTCCTGGGTCAGAGAGGGTCAAGAAACGCAGCAGGGAGCACAAGAGGCGCAGAGAGAGGTTGAAGCTGCACAGAGGTAGCGGAGGTCTGCGGGGGCTGGGGTCCTGCCCTGGAAGGGAGGGGTAGGGGGATGGGGGAAGGTCATACCCAAATGGCCAAGGGGGCTCTCCAAGCAGGAGGGGGAGGCCGTGAGTGAAGTGTCAATGATGTGAGGACCCTGGGAAGATATCCAGAGGCCCCAAAGAGGGCAGGCAGTGAGCCCCCAGAGAAGGGGAGGGGTCTCTCAAAAGTCAAAGTGATCTGGGAAGGGGAGGGAGCTGGGAGAGGCCTGGTGGTGGAACAGGGGAAGAGAGGGATACATAGCTTTCGAAGCTCCGTCTTAACAATGAACGATCCTCCTAAGTCAGGAAGTTCTACCTTGTGTCTGACCTAAATCCACCCCACTATGAGCCCTGAACTGAGATGCACTAGTTCAGTGCCCTCTAAGCACATCACTTAATCAACTCTGAAGCCCAGAGCGGGGACCAAGCACTTAGAAACCTGACGCTGGGTCTGCCCAAGTTCGGGTTGTGACTCTGCAACTTACTGGCCATGTGCCCTGAGCAAGTCACCTTTCTGTGCCTCAGTTTCTCCCTCTGCAAAATGAGGATAATTTTGCATCCCATCTACGCTCAGGGTCGATTCATAGATGACTTAGATGCTCAGAATGGCACCTAGCAAGCGTCAGGGGCAATGAGCAGTAGCTAATTCTCAACTTGCTCTCGACGTGGAATCACTGGCCTCCGACCCGGACACAGATGACCCAGGGAGAGACGAGGTGTCCTTATCCCTCCAGCCTCTGCCCTGTGTGTCTCTTGGGGTGCTCCCCTGCAGCCCTGCTCACCTTCTTTTAAGTTTCCCCCACATCCCCAAATCCCTGTGAGGGCCCCACTCCCCCTGGCCCCAGCTGCCCCCTCCCTTTGCCCACTGAGTCCTTGAACAAACATGCCCCAGCAGCTCCATCCAGGCGGTTCCTCCTGTCTCACCAGGCCCCAAGGCCACCAGGCAACCTCAGCTTCCGAGTCTCTTCATGTGACCAGACGGCCTCCTGGGCAGACCAAGTTCCACAAACGTGGGGCAAGTGTTCTGTAGGAGGAGAGTGATGGAGACTCGGCGCCCCCTTCACCTGCATCAGCTGGGGCTTGCTTCCCTGCCAGGCCTACTGAGACCCCCCCCCACCAGGTGGACAGAACACGGTTGAGAGACCCCAGCTTAGACGTAGCCTCCACCCCTGGAGGTCACGTTTCAGGTTGGGGAGGGGACGCTGGCATCCTTGGAGCATGAACTCATCCCTGGCTCAGCTCCAGGCCCCAGCTCCATCAGGCCAAAGGGGCCTTCCTAAGGGAGTCGGTGTGTTGGGTGCATGGAGGAGGGGACAGTGGAAATCTAGAGGCCAGGCCCAGCCCTGCTAACCTGCTGTGGTGCTCCAGTTGACTGGGCCCCAGTTTCCCTGTCTATCAAAGGAATGGAGTGGATTCAGTGGTCCCTAAGTCCCCTATCTACTCTCTGGGGTTCGCTTCTGGAGGGCGAGGTGGCCCCAAAGGACCCAACCAACCTTAAAGTCAGATCTTGCCTGAGAAAAAGAGGTAAGGATGAGCCTGGGCCCCCCAGCTTCTCTCAAATTCCCTTTGTTCTTGATCACCCCCAACCCTGCACACTCTCTCCCCCTCTCACTCAACCTACCCCAATGCCCATGGGTCTTGGAAGGTGGCATCAGTGGTTAAAAAGCATTGGTTTTGTGCTCAGATGGACCTGGGTTTGAATCCAGGTTCTGCTGCCCTCTGGCTGTGTGTCCTGAGGCAAGTTGCCTAAACTCTCTGTGCTTTAGATTCCTCCCCCGTAGGTGAAACTGAAGAAGCACCCATCTCCTAAGAGTTCCTACGGTGGTTAGATGAAATAATGCTTGTAAGGCAGGACCCAGCATACACCAGGGGCCTGCCACACAGCAGGTGCTTAATAAACAGGGTGATGATTATCACCACATAGGAAGCACTCGTTTATACATGATAAGCTGCGGCTCTTACCTTCTCAAAGTCTCCGCCCCCACTGCAATGCCTCTTAGCCTCATCACGTGACTCCCCTCCTCAAACTTCACCTCCTCCAGGAAGCCTTCCGTGGTTAATCCCACTAGTTCCCATTTGTTACACTTGCACCCCTGGCTGCACCCACCAACCCGGACTTGAACTTGCTGGAATGTTGCTTTAGAGAGAGAATCCTTGGGCTGTCTCCCCAACAACACCACAGATTCATTCAAGACATTCCCTCCCTCTTCTTTCCCTGCCACCCCAGTCCCTCATTTCCACCTCCCCAGGAAGGGGGACAGCAGGAATGTTGGCTGAGCCGATGGCTTGTCACATGGTCCCTGCCGCCTCCCTGCTTGCAGTTGGAAATGTGAGTTTCGATGTGGGCTGACACAGGGCGGTGAGCAGATAAAGCCCCTGTGTTTCCCCCTCCGTGTCTCAGGCCGAGCTGTGGTCCGAGGTCCTAGCTCCCTGATGAAGAAAGCAGAACCCTCTGAAGACCAGGCACTGGATGCCACGATGGAGGAGTCCTCCACCAGCCTGGCCCCCACCATACTCTACCTAACCACCTTTGAAGCAGCACCTGCCACAGAAGAGTCCTTGATCCTGCCCGTCACATCCCTGTGGCCCCAGGTAAGGGGCCCCAGAACAGCCTCGGAGTATATTCAGGGAGACTGAGGCCCGGAGATGGGAGGGAGTTGGTTGAGGCCATGGAACCAGGTCTCCTGATGCCCGTCCAGCTCAGCTATGGCCCAGCATTCGCTCTGTCCTGAAAGGGCTGTTGCTGTCAGGGAGAGCGTGATCCTAGGGGCTCACTCCAGGGATGGGCAAGGAAGCAAGCACCAGCTCATCATGCTGGCTCTGCATGGAAAAGAGCGGGGAACTCGGGGGAGAATTTGATACATACCCAAAAGTCCAGAGAATTTTTAAAACCATGTCCCCGGGGCGCCTGGGCGGCTCAGTCGGTGAAGCGTCTGCCTTCAGCTCAGGTCCTGATCCCAGGGTCCTAGGATCGAACCCCGCATCGGGCTCCCTGCTCAGTGGGAAGTCTGCTTCTCCCTCTCCCTCTGCCCCTCCCCCCCTGCTCCTGCTCATGCTCACTCTGTCTCTCAAATGAATAAATAAAAAATCAACAAGAGGTGCATCCTTCTTGGACCCCTTTTGTGGCTTTGAATTTTTTTCCAAATAAAATTATTTAAGATGATCAGTAAAGTATATGTATAGAAGAAATAAAACTTTTTTTAAAAAGATTTTTATTTATGTATTTGAGAGAGAGAGAATGAGAGAGAGCACATGAGAGGGGTTAGGGTCAGAGAGAGAAGCAGACTCCCTGCCGAGCAGGGAGCCCGATGCGGGACTCGATCCAGGGACTCCAGGATCATGACCTGAGCCGAAGGCAGTCGCTTAACCAACTGAGCCACCCAGGCGCCCAAGAAATAAAACTTTTTAAGCAGTAGATCGTTCTTACTCCCTTGTGGGTCTCATACCCCCTTGAGGTTCTTTTATTTTAAGATTTTATTTTTAAGTAATCTCTACACTCAATGTGGGGCTTGAACTCACAACCCCTAGATCAAGAGTCACATGCTCCACCAACTGAGCCAGCCAGGCACCCCCCCTCCCCTTGAGAGTCTGATAAAAGCTAGGGACCATCTCCAAGGAATACATGGCGATCCACACTGTTGAAGGCCCCCGGAAGCCCATCGGTTGAGAACCCAGCCCTAGAAGATGCCTTTATTGCCCATGTCCTACCGTGTGCTGATCCAGCCCCGAGACTGCTGGCCAGGGCTGTGAGCCCAACTGAGCTGTGGTCTCATGGGCCACAGAGAGCTGATAACTTTTGCGGAGGAGAGAAGGGGCAGGGAAGTGAGTGGCTTGGCTTCATCCAGCTCCCCTCAACAACACAGGTGTAGAAACCTTGAGCAGGTGCAACTGCTTTCCCAGCCCCTCCCCCAGGGGCCCAAGGGATAACTCACCCATCTGCATCCATACCATCCTGCAGGATGGTGGCTCCTGGAGCTTGAGCCTCAGGCAGCTGTTCCCTGTCCCTGGGGCTGGGATTTCAGGCTGCCCAGCAGGGGATAAGCTGGCCTCTGAGGAGTCCCTTCTTTGCCGTTTGGCCCCGGGGTCCCACATTTCCGCTCCCACCTGTTGGGAGCTCCAGCTTCACTCTTCTCCGTGCCCCTTCTGCAGGCTCAGCCCAGGCCTGATGGGGAGGTGATGCCCACACTGGACATGGCTTTGTTCGACTGGACCGATTATGAAGACTTAAAACCTGAAGTCTGGCCCTCTGCTAAAAAGAAAGGTATGTCCACCTCCCCAGCCACCCCATGCCTGGGCTCCCTCCCCTGCCCACTGTCTATTGGGTTGAGGGCCCCAGTGAGCCCAGCCTGACCTACAGATGTCCAGAGTGGAAGGGCATGCAGTCTAAACTGGGACTAACACCCAAAACGCAAATGCTGTTATCAAGTGCTGATCGCAGGCCAAATGTTTTCCTCTACCAACTCATTTTCCCCTGAAAAACCAGCTGCTGGGTCTACCCTGCTATTGATCCCATTTTAGAGAGGAGAAGACTAAGGCAGAGAGAGAGGTAGAGTCTTATCCACACAACACAGCGCAAGTGTCGGTATGAGCCCCTGTGCTCAGTCTCTCTGCTCTGCTGGGCGTCAGCTTCTGACGACACATCTTCTTGTCCCCAGAGAAACACCGGGGTAAACTCTCCAGCGATGGTAACGAGACATCACCAGCTGAAGGGGAGCCGTGCGACCATCACCAAGACTGCCTGCCAGGTACCCAAGCAGCATCCACGTTCAGAGCAGGAGGCTGGGTGCCGGGGGAGCCCGTGCAGGGCTGCGGCCGTTCCCAGGCCCACGAGCAGGGCCTGTGGGTCCCTGACCCTTTAGGGAGGACAAATGATAACAATCAGGGCTACCGCTCTACTGAGAGTTGCTGTCGTCCTGTATTAAGTCCTCATAGCAACCCCGAGAAAGGGCCTCTCTCATCCCCAGTGTTCAGGCAAGGAAACCGAACCTCAGAGAGGCTGAGTGTCTCGGCTGAGGTCACACAGCGAGGAGGTAGCTCAAACCTGGGTCTGTGTGGTTCTTCACCCCTGCCCCATGCTGTCTCAAGTCAGGATGAGCCCTCTCTCGACTTCTTCCTCCTAACACCTGCTCGGGCTTAATTCTGTCCCTGTCCCCTTATGACACCGCCGGGCTTTGTGGGGGTGGGGGGTGAGGGGCATGACACCCTCCTTGTATAGCAGCTGCGCCCATCATACAGTCTACAAACAAGGGGCTTGACATTGGGACTGCTGGCCCTTGGCCCTTGTCGGGTCGGTTCGGGCCCCGGGAAGCGGATACCGAGGTGGGGTTCCAAGTGCAGGAGGTTTATTCTGGGGGAAGAGGGAAGGCCTGTGAATGGCAAAAGGGGGGAGGAAGCAGGAATGGACCCAGAAACCTGTGATGCAGTCTCAGCCTGATGGGGAGCTCCAGAGCAAGACTGCCTGCTGACGGAGGCCCCATTGGGCAGGACCGGCCAGGCCCTGGTCCCTCTGCTGGGGGGTGGGGCTGCTGCGGAACCAGCGTGACATCGGCCTGGTGGCTCCTGAAGGTGCAAACACTGGAGGCCGCCAGCTCACTGCTGTCCTCACCTCCGGACAGCACGGGGGTGAGGGGGGGAGACCCAAGCGGCCCACTTCCACAGTGCCATGCTTGTTAATTCAGCGGCCAGAATATTCCACAATAATAGCAACCAAAGCAGCAATTCGGCGCTGTTTAAGGCAGACCACCAGCTCCCGGACAGGCTGTTGCCTCTCCAAACCATTGTTTTCACCCTGAGCAGAAAGAAAAGGCTTGAGTTTGGGCCAACTGGGCAGTGGCCCTAGGAGCTGACTGGGTCTGTGGGGGGCGAACCGCTGCCTCAGGCCTCCCTGGGGCCTCCCTGGGGCCCTCCCGCTGCTCCCCGGGGAGCTTCAGTTTCCCCATCTGTCAAAGAAGACGTTGGCGGCAATGATCCTGGAGGCCCCTCCCAGCTCCAAGCTGATTTCACCCCACCCCCAGCTGCTCCGCCCCCTCTCCCTGGGAGGCCATCCCACACTGCCTTCGCTCCGCCCATGATCTATCAATTGCCCATCTGGGGCAGCTGGGGTCTCCGCCACAGGCCCCCCGGCGGCCCTGGCCATGCTATCCATTGGTGGTCCCGGTAGGGAGCCTTGTGCATCAGATGGCACACCCTGCCAGGGCACGGCCCTGCCATGGAAATGATGGATCTCCCGCCCAGCGGGGCCGTGTGCACGTCGGCGGGGGGAGGGTGGGGGAGGGTCCAGGCAGCTCGGCTGACGGTGGCCTTGCTGTGTGGGCAGGCACCTGCTGTGACCTGCGAGAGCATCTCTGCACGCCCCACAACCGCGGCTTCAACAACAAATGCTTTGATGACTGCATGTGTATGGAAGGTGAGCCCCATTCTCTCGGGGAGGGGAGTGCCCCTGTGCTCCCAGGGCCACTAAACCCCTTCTTCTCCAAGCTGGTTCTGCGCGGAATGGGGGCCAAGGCTTCCCTGCGGAGGGTGGAGGGCGGGCCCAGGGGCCTGTGGCGGAGGAGAGGGCAGCGGGATCCCTCGCGAGCTGAAGACGTGAGCAAGAACAGCTTTGCTCCGTGCCTTCCCAGTCTGTGAACTCATGCAGTCTCGATTCCTGGCATCGTTTCTCAGATTTGCTTTTCTCGCCTCTTGAAATACAAGCTGGCATGATCTCCTAGGATCTGGAGGTGGGAGAAGGGAGGAGAGGAGCACATCTCTTTATATAAGATCAAATCTGAGAAGGCTGGTACACCAGAATTCTACCCCAGGGGAAGCATTCCAAGTGTGAGAATGAGGGGGTGGGGGGCTGGGTTTCCCAGCCCTGTCCCAGGGGGGATGCACTTGGCCAGCTATGTCCTTAGCTCTTCTGAGCTCCCAGCTGCAGCGGGCGTGCCCTCCTGCCCAGGTGTGCCCCGGCGGGCGTGCCAGGCTCTGTGCCGAGCACTTCACTCCCGTTATGATCATCCTCACAACCATCCCACGAAAGGAGCTCTTACCATCACTGTTTCACACCTGAGTGAACTGAGGCACAGAGAAGTTAAGCGACTTGCCCATACTCACACAGCTAGAAAAGTGGGGGAATATTTTTAATTTTATATTCTGAAAAACTTCAAATACTCGTGTTTGCAATAATGAACCCCCATTTCCCATCACTCAGCTTCAATACTTACCAGCTCACTGCCAATCTCTGCTGTCTCTCCCCCACTCAGTTCCCCATTCCAGTATGATTTTGAAGCAACTCTGGGGAGTTTACAGATCGTTCATCTGTGAATATTTCAGTATAAAGCTCTCTTTTTTAAAAAAAGATTTTATGTATTTGACAGAGAGAGACAGCAACAGAGGGAACACAAGCAGGGGGAGTGGGAGAGGGAGAAGCAGGCTTCCTGCCAAGCAGGGAGCCCAATGCTGGGCTGGATCCCGGGACCCCGGGATCATGACCTGAGCCGAAGGCAGACGCTTAACGACTGAGCCACCCAGGCGCCCCTCGGTATATATCTCTAAAAGATAAGTACTCTTTGAAAAATAAAATACCGGGGCACCTGGGTGGCTCAGTCGGTTGAGCATCCGACTCTTGGTTTCGGCTCAGGTCATGATCTCAGGGTTGTGGGATCGAGCCCCGTGTCGGACTCTGTACTGAGTGTGGAGTCTGCTTGGGATTCTCTCTCTCCCTCTCTCTCTGACCCTCACCCCTTGCTCGCGCACACACACTCTCTCTAAGGAAAACAAAAAAACAAACAAACATGAACAATAATTACTCAATATCATTCGGTAGCTAATTGGTTGTTCACATGCCCTGAGTTGGAGAATTTGGTCTTGGTCCTTCTATTAACCATCCTTAGATACGAGCCCTATTTTTGCTCATATGAGCCTCAGAAATTATCTGCTGTGCAAGCAATAAAGCTACTTGGGTCTAGTCAATCAAGAAATATTTACTGAGTGCTCACGACGTGTCCAGTACCATTCTGGAGACTTGAGATTAGATTCAGCCGCGAAGAGAACAGGCAAACTGCCCCTCTGGATTCCATTCTAGTGAGATGTGCAGATAGTAAGCAAATCCAGAGATGAGATGTCTTTAGAAAGAAATAAGGGCTGTAACAAAAATCAGGGTGGTGTGATGAGGAGTCAGGGTTGTTTTAGAAAGGACAGACAGGAGGGGACAGCAGAACCAGCCAGCTGAGGATGGGGGTGCGGGGAGGGAGAGCCCCAGGCATGAAGCAGGGCAGAAGCCAGGACCTCGGGCAGGAACAGGGCTGGCGTGTTTGAGTGGGCCTGGCACACAGTGGCCAACAGAGAAGGTGGCCCCAGGGCCAGGTGGGAGAAGCTGGTGGGGAGGATCACACAGGATCTTTTGATTTATAATTGGAAGTCACAGGCAGGTTTTAAGCTGGAGAATGACATGGTCTGGCTGCAGGACTCTGGGGGGCAGGAGTGGAGACAGAGAGGTGAGGGGCTGGAGGCAGGCAGGGGTGGGAGGGGCAGGAGATGCTGGGAAACTATCTTCTGTTACCTGCGTGCAGGGTTGGGGACCCATTTCACAGAGCAGGAGACTGAGGTGTGGAGCAGGCCAGAGGGCACTCTAGTCCACAGAGTCCAGAACAGTGCTGAGGCCCAATCATAGTCCTTGGCCTCCAGGTCCAACCCAGACGCCCAGGCGAGGGGGATATGGCCCTACTGAGTCCAGGAATCCTTCCTTCTTTCCTCCCCTGGACCTCAGGTGGGAGGGGGCAGCTTTGCAGGCATCCAAAAGATGTATCTGCATCCAAAGCCCTATCTGCTCATTTCCTCTGATCTGTCTGGCACTGGTCAGTCCTGGAGGAAACTCTTGCTTCCTCCCTGGAGACTCAGGCTCCAGAGAAAAAAGAAGAATGGAAATGACAGCTTGGGCAGCTCATTAAAGCTGGTCCAGGAGGAGTGTCACTAAGATGACACACCAGAGGGATCTAGGTGAGGCCGGGAACCCTCATGAGGACCAAGAGTCCTGAGGACTTCTGAGGGCCCAGGGCTGAAGTCCAGCAGTCAAGGCCAGCCTGAGTTGTGAAGGGTTCCAGAAGGGCTTCTGTGGAAACCAAGCACTCCTGCTCATGAATCCCCTGCCCCTTTCCAAGTGTCACTTGTGTGACCTCATGTCTAGATGCCCAGTGACCCAGGTGTAAATTCTAGGCCCCTAAGCACAAACTTCACAGCGGTTCCTTTATTCTCTTGGTAGTGACATAAGTGAATCTTCAAGTAGCAATGTCCTCTCTCCCTGGGGTCAACTCCTAACCTGAAGTGTAGGGATTGCTCAGGCCACACTCACATCCCTTGCCCCCACCACCAAGAGGAGGTGGCCTTCTGAGGCCTTAAATAAAAATTATGTCCACCCATGTATCTCAGGGGATGCCTGTGGTCATGACAGAGAGAGCTTCAGCTCTGAAGCCCTCCCACTGGTGGGCCAAAAGGGCCACACTGACTTTAGTTTGAGTGGTCAGGGAGGGTCTCTGAGACCTGAAGGCCACAAAGAAGCCAGCGATGCAAAGAGCTTGTGGAAGGAAGTTTGGCTGCGAGAACAGCAAGTGCAAAGGCCCTGAGGCAGAACATGGCTGGGGCCACAAAGGAGCCAATGATGCAAAGAGCTTGGGGAAGGGGGTTTGGCTGCAAGAACAGCAAGTGCAAAGGCCCTGAGGCAGAGCATGGCTGGCTATTGAGGAAAAGCAAGAAGACTGAGTGTGGCTGGAGCTCATGAAGAGGGGAGTGGGAAGTGAAGAGGGCAGAGAGGAGGCAGGCCCAGGTCCCAGGGGGTCTTGTAAGCCAGAGTAGGAAGTTTGGATTTCCTTTTGAGTGCAAGGGGGGGCCACGGGAGGTTTTATAGGGGAGAGCAGAACCTGCATTCCTTTACAAATTTTTTTAATAGACCTTTTTTTTTTTTTTTAGCAGTTTTGGGTTTACAGAAAAGTGGCACGGAAAACACGGTTTTCATATACCCTCTCCCCCTGCACAGTCCCCCTGTTATTACTTGCATTAGTGTGGTTCGGCTTTTAGAGTGGAGGAACCAACGTTGATAAAGTCCATAATCTGCATTCACATTCACTCTCCGCATTGTACATTCCATGGGTTTTGATAAATGCATCGTAATAGGTACCCACCATTACAGTATCACACAGAATAGTTTGGGGGGCCTTAAATAGCCCCTGTGCTCCATCTGTCCCTCCTTCCCTTCTCCCCCAATGATCGCCTTTTTAAAGCCCATTCAGGCTGTCCTGGGAGAGTGGGTGGGTTGTAGGGCAGCGTAGGGTGGTGGTGAGAGGGTGCAGGGAGTCCCAGAGGGCGCAAGGAAGGAAGGGGAGGGCCCTGGCCGTGGGCGCCCCTGACCCCCTGGCCTCTCTTCGCTCAGGGCTGCGCTGCTACGCCAAATTCCACCGGAACCGCAGGGTCACGCGGAGGAAGGGGCGCTGCGTGGAGCCGGAGACGGCCAACGGCGACCAGGGATCCTTCATCAACGTCTAGCGGCTCTGCGGGAGGCGCCTCCCCACCGGCCTGGGGACTGGCGCCCGCGCCGACGTTTGGAGAAGCCGGGCGATTTGTTTAGAACTAGCAGTGGGAGTTCAGATGGGGGACCCGATGACCGAGGCTGCAGGCTCGAGCCCGGGACCCTCAGCCCTGGGAGGGGAGCCCTGGCCCAGGAGCCAAGCTGCAGCACACCTGCGCCCACCTCCCCGCCCCCGGAGGACCCGCAAAGGCCTGCGCCTCCCGGTGGCCTGGTGCTCCGCGTTGGCAATGTCGAGAGTGCCCTCTACTGCCCAACCTCAGCACTGCAGCCGCTTCAAGTCAAACAACGAAGAGGTTTCTGGGCGCGTCAAGAAAGGGAAAGGACCAGAGAGACAGAGCACCCCAGGGGATGAGTGCGGAACACCTGTACGTACCGGGCACTGTGCTAGATGCGTGCCATGCGTTATCTCATTTAGTTACCACAATGACCTTTCAAAGGAGCATTATCACCGTTTTACCGGTGAGGAAACCGAGGCAGTTAGTTATAACTGGACTTGTCCAGGGTCCCAGATCAGTGCTCCTCAAACCTTAACCTGTGTAAGAATCCCTGGGATCTGGGTAGCATGCAGAGTCTGGTTGGGTCGATTCTGCATTTTTAACAAGCTCTCGGGGGCATGCTGCTGCTGCTGGCGGGAACCCCTCCGAGAGCACCCAGGTCCTAGGGAGTAAATGCCTGAGCCGGGATCTGCACCTGGGCCAAGCCTGTCGGGTTCCTGGGCCCGCATCCTTGCTTCTCCACAGCCACGGACTTATTCCAAGTTCTCCATGGCTTTCAGTGAGAGAGAAGCCCTCCCTGGGAGTTCCTTTCACGGTGGTGAGGTCTGCAGTAACAGGCTGTTCTCTTCCTTCCCTGAACAAAGGTGTAGCATCTTTAAAAACAAAGCATTGCATTAAGCCCCTGCTTGGTGGTAAGGCATGATTTGGGAAGATTGGCCGCTGCCCTCTGGGAGCTGGTAATCTGAGATATGATGTGTTTGGGGGAAACGATAGTGCTGTTCCTTCTGTTTCTGTGGCTCTGCTCACCCAGTCCCAGGACATGCACTTTGACACTGCTCTTACAGCTTCTTTAGTTTCATAGTAGTTCATGCCCTTTGAGAATCGAATGCCGATATGGGCTCAAAATAATGCACACATCGCGCATGTGCACCCACTTTGCATTCGGCCTTAGTGGCTTTCAGGCCTCCCACAGACCATCTCTAGACACCCCCGACCCCACACTTCTGCAGCAGAGCCTACTGAGACATTGGGGCACCTCTGAGGTCAAGGTGTTCTCTGAAACCACCCCCCACAAGCTAGACCCACGATACCCACCCAGAACATCTATCCCAGCAGATCTGGCTCTAAGGGCCACCCCAGGAGAGCCACTTAAACCCCCCACCCCCACACCTGGCACCTCACTCCTGGTCAGCCCTCTGGTCCAGGGCAAACCAGGCTACAAATGACAAAAGCCCTCCCCATCCAAATTCCTCGCAGGCCTGGACACCTGCCAGAGGAACCACACCCTCGATGCCAGGGCTGTTTACTCCATGGGAAAATCAGTCAGGGTCAGGGGTCTGGCACCAGGCAAAGCAGATGGATCGAGGAGAAACCAAATATCCTTGCTCATGTCTCCCTATTCAAGTTCTATGGGCAAAGGAATCTTAGAGGTGGGGGTGGGGCAGAGGAACTAAAAGAGATCAAAGCCGGCTATTTGGAAATCAAACCCACCAGCAGTTTTGTCTAAGACACCAGACGACACCCATGCTGTGTGAGCTTCACTGGGGCTGGCTGATTTGAGAATGTGCTAGAACCCTAAGGGGGGGTGGGCTGCAGGCAGGAAACACAGCATTGCTTATGTCTGGCATCGCATATGTCTTGGGGGTGACAGTTCAGATGGCCCTGGGGCATCAACAATGGAAAGCACAGAAGGTCAGGACAAAGCTGAAAGGCCCCATGGAACCATCCCCGTCTAGCAGGGGAGTTCTGCGATTGGACCTTCAGGCCCTAGCTCCTTGCCCTAGTTACCTTCATTTCATGGTTGCAAAGGTGGGTGGGTAAAAACCTCCTCACCCCAGAGTTAGAGATCCCAGAGCCCCCCTCAGTGTTTAACAAACCTCTCCGCCTGGAAGTTCTTCCTTAGGTCTATCTCAGATTTCTTTGGCTAGTACAGAAGTCAATTCCCCCTAATCCAGGATTCAGCCAACTTTTACCATAAAGGGCAGGTAAATATTTTAGACTGTGTTCCCATAAAACTACTCATGGAAGCTGAGATGTGAATTTCATATCATGTTCACATGTTACAAACTACTATCTGTCGTTTGGTTTTCTAAAACCCGTTTATAAATGTAAAAACCTTTCTTAACTTGCAGATTACCCCAAAACAGGCGGCAGGTTGGATTTGGCCCACAGGCTATCATTTGGCAGATTCGTGCTCCAGTCTACTGGTCTCAAACTTGGCTGCCCGTTAGAATAATTTAGGGAACTTTCAAAGGTACTGATGATGCCCAGGCCCACCTGCAGAGGTGCTGGTTTCATTGGTCTGTGTTGTGTCTGGGCTTCATGTGTGTTCAAGGCTCCCCCAGGCAACCCTAATGTACAGCTGGGCATGAACTCTGCCCTCGTCCTCCCGACTATGGGAATGCTGCTGGTGACAAACGGCCTGCTCCACCTCTCACCACCATGGTGACCTTAGGAAAGTTACTTGTGCCTTGATTTCTTCATCTGTAAAATGGGAATAATGACTCTCCCGTCATAGCAATGTTGTGAGAAGTAAACGTAAAATCCTTATAGCGTGTTTAGAACAGTGCCAAGCACATAATAAGCTCCCAGTGTTGGCTAATTTGTTTTCTAGGGTAATTTTGGTAGGTGGTCTGTTCTTTGACAATGATCTGTCAAAATCACCACTCAGGCTCCTTCCCCTGCAACACGGGCCAGGAGATGCTCCTGTAGGAAAGAGAGGGTGGCGTTCTGGGGTCAAAGACGTTTGGAAAACTGTTCTGGACTCAGCCCGAGGCAGCAGGTATAGATCCCGGGTGCGGAGGCAGAGTGGGAAGAGGTGTAAGTGGTATTGGTCTGGGGTGGGGTTCATGAGTTTCAAAAAAATACAACCAGAGGGCGAGCTGAGCAGAAGGCCAAGTGGAAACCAGTAGGTGGTGGTACCATGGGTGGTCCGTGCCCTCCTGCATTCCTTCTGCAGAGTCTTACACCATTCCCCAGAGGTGCTCACGGTTCCCATGGGACTCCTTTCTGGGATTTGTCCGGCCATGTGAAGAGTAGCCCCCAAGCCTGCTGGGAATGGGCTGAGGGGCACAGGGTATGAGGGACGAGCCTCATGGGAAAGTGACAGCTTCGCTTGCCCCTTGAGGGGTGACTGAACCACAAGTCAAATCCCAAAGCCACGACCCCTTCCACCGCAGAGATGGATCCTCACTTAAAGCCATATTCAACACACCGAATAATATCTAGTGCTGAGAGGGTGGGCACAGCCTTGAATGGGATTCACTTTGCAGCAGGAGAGTCAGTGAACTGACATGTAACCTGCAAGGAACGTGTTTATAAGACAACAGAAGAGCAAGGAAAGTGGGTGCCGGGAGGGACACTGAGAGGAGCCAGAAAAGCAAACCATTTAGGATTTCATGGGGCTGGCGCCATCACCTCCATGATCACCTTTCCTCTTCTGGGAGACAGGAGTGCGTGTGTGCGTGTGCGTGTGTGCGTGTGTGTGTGTCAGGGAGGGGGGCGGCAGGAATTGGTTTGCAGAACCAAGGACCTTCATTGCAGGGAGTGTGTTTTCTGAATTCTAAGTCAGGACGGGTAGTTTGATACAGGATCCTCAGCCTCTTCTGGGTGCGAGAGGCTTCCTAGTCCCTCTTTATGCAGTGTGGTCCTGGACCAGCAGCAGGGAGGGCATCACCTGGGAGCTCGGCAGAAGCACGGGGTCCCGGGCCCCATCCCCGACCTGCTGAACCAGAATCTCGGGCGGTGGGCCTCAGCCATCTGGGTTTTACCAAGTCCCCAGGCCATTCTTGGGCACGATCAAGTTTGAGACACGCAGGTCTATGATCCATAAGGGGAAACAGAAAAGTTGGATGGTCAGGGACTTTTGGATGATTCAGGGCATTTACCTTCAGGTGTGAGTTGGCAAATCGGAGATCCGGTTTGCCTGGTTAATAACCAGCAGTGACAAACTCCCAGGCTCTGAGCCCCTGCCTCCTGGGCTGGGAGTGGTCTATTTTCAGAGGAAATCAAGTGGAGCACCTGGGGTGCCCCCCCCCACCGCAGTTGCAGTCATTGGGTTTTCTGACTCTTGGGAACTTCCCTGGGGTGCTGTGGTTCCTCTTTAAAGTGTGGGGGCAGCAGGGGGAGGGGGGTGCTATGCCCTTGTAGTCCTGTGATGGCGTGTTGCATGCGCTCTCTTGAGCTGTAAATAAAGAGCTGATGGTTAATTAGCTGCCTTCTCATCTCTCTCTGCCTCTCCCGGAGATGATCTGTGTGTGCAGGCAGGGAGCATGCTTGGGGCGTTTGGAGGGGCAGAGTATTTCCTCTGCCACATCTTTGAGCATTTGCTCTGAGCTCAGCAGTAAACGAGACAGAGTCTCTGTCCTCACCTGGACCTCATCGTGCTCCTTTAACCAGACCTCTTGGTGGGAATTTCATATCTTGACCTCCCTCTCCATTTTAGGGTTGGGGCAGCTGAGGTCCCAAAGAGATGACAAGGCTAGTCACAGCAGGCTGGCCTCATTTGGGGCCTGGGTGGCCACGTGCAGGGAAAAGCAGATGCCACTTTCAGCAGGATGGGGATAAACAAAGCACAGCCTCCTGACGCCGGGCCTGGGCAGGCTCAGATGCCATCTTGGGAAAGGGCGTGAATTGGCCAGGGGGGGACCTGGCTCAGCACCGAGAAGGCCATCTCTTATCTTGGTGGCAGCTCCAGCCAGTGCCACCCGCCTCCGCTGACCAGGCCCCGCCAGGCCTGGCTGATTGTAATACAGAGCAAGGCTGTGTTATGGCTCTCAGTGGCTCCACGTCCCGAAGCCAAGCCGGGGTCCAGACTGTCCTGGGGAGAGGCCCTTAAGGGCCTGCTGTCCCTCTGGGAATCTCCCTGCCCAGACACCACGGAGGGACCGGCTTCTGCAGCCTGGACGCGTGGGAATCCAGAGTGTCCCAAAACATGGGCCAGGGATTCCCAGCATCAGGATCCTCTGGGGGAGAAAACCCAAGTTTCTGAGCCCCACCTGGGCCTGGGCCTCGGAATCTCTAGGGATGGGGCTTGGCAAGCTGCATGTTTGACGAGCCCCCTGCCCTAGGTTTGAGAACTGCATCATCAAACCTTCCTGAGAACTCACTTTCCTCCCCACTCAGGCCCCAGGTGGCTGGTGAGCCTCTCGCTGGGGATGGTTCTAGGGAATCGAGCCCAGAAGCTCCCCTTTCATAGAAGCCTCAAAAGTCCTTCCCTCGCTGGCCCAGCTGCTCAGCTCTGCCATCGTAGTGCAAGCCAGTCATAGACAACACTGAAAACGGACATGCACAAATGAATGAGCATGGCTGTGTTCCGGTAAAACTTTATTCACACAGAAGGGCAGCAGGCTGGGTCTGCCCATGATCTGTAGGTGCCACCCCCTAAACTATACTGCTGACTCCTGGGTCCATGTTTTGCAGAAAGGTATGCTAGGCTTTTAAAAACCCCTTCTGTCCTGGGACGTCAACTCAAATCCATCTCTACTCATGAGGGCCGGAGCAGTGCCGAAGCGAGGAGTCAAAGCCAGTTGAACCCAAGGCCACAGGGATTTCAGCTCTCTGCTGGCAGCCTGGGCGCTGCCCTCAGGGGATCAGGTAGCTGGCTTGGGGGTGTATCAGCCAGGGTTCTCCAGAGAAACAGACCCAGTGGAATTTGTATTTATATATCTTTAAATGTCTGTGTATTTGTATATATCTTCTATTTATACAGATTTATTTTAAGGAACTGGCTCACACTGTGGCAGGGGCCAGCACGTCTGAAATCTGTAGTGCAGGCCAGCCGGCCAGAAACTCTGGCAGGAATTGATACTATAGCCTCGAGACCACATCTCTTCTCTGAGACCTCAGTTATCGCTCTTAAGGCCTTCAACTGATTGGACGAGGCCCACCCACATGATGGAGGCTACTCTCCTTTGCTTGGAAGTCAATTGTTTGTAGATGTTGACCAAATCCACAAAATGCTTTCACAGCAGCACCTAGATTAGTGTGCAGTTAAAGCCTCCCATACTGCAGCTGGCCCTGTTGTGACAGAAAACTGGTCATCACAGAGTGGCATCTGGAGCTCAGCTCCCCAGCTCTGGATCACAGCACGTGGGCACATGGCAGTTGTCTTTGGTGTGTTGTGACATCCTGGGCTTCCTCAGTCCTTTGTCAGCCTGAGTGTCAGGTGGCAGCAGTGACCGCCGTCTGTCATGTAAGTGGGCACGCATGTCTTAGTGTCAGGACTATTCTGGTGGGCGTGGCATGGGGGCAGGTGTATGACAGACACTTGGGTAAGCAAGTGGCTAAACAGAGGCGCTCCTGTCCCTTCATCCCACCCCTCCGTGATGGCGTTTCCTGAAACCCACATATTTGTGCCTGGGGGACCACGCTGGTGATTGGTCCGTCCAGCAGGTCAGGCTGCTCAGCTCTGGGCACTGTGGTCCTGAGCGGTCTCTCCATGCCCCAGCCTTGACCCTGTGGCAGTGGCTGGCACAAAGCAGAATGCGTGCTGAGAGAGGGAATACATTCAGCCAAACACAACTGTGAGCTCATTTATTGAGCTGCGTCCACGGCCAGAGGCACCCTCCTCTTGTATAGTTAGAAACTCGTAGAGCCCCCTTTTCAGAGCAGGAAAACGAAGCACCAAGAAATAAAGGTCACTCGTCCAAAGTAGTGCAGTTACTCGATGGCAGCGTCAGGGACCCCAGTCAAGTCTCTCTGACTCTAAAACCTGAACATGTCCACCGATGTCACGTTGCTTCTCAAATGCCACATGTTTGCTGAGCACCTACTAGGAGTCGGTCACCGGTCCTCCCTATCCCCCACTGCCCCACCCACACCCCAGGTCACAGGAGCTGCATGGTGCATTTGGGGTCACCAAGGCTGCTGCAGGGCCAGCAGGGGACAGGAGTTCTGCTGGGCAGGCCCCAGCCCCGGGCTGCCAGAACTGAAGATCTTGCACTCACCAGGCCGCCTTCTAGAAAGCCCCTCGGGTTGAGATCCCTCTCAGGGGCTTCCCAGCAGGTGGAACCTGTGGAGGTAACCTGCCTGATCCTGGCACCCACTTCCCCATTCTTCTCTTATGTCTCCCCCCACCATGGGCGCAGGCTCCCTTACTGTCCCCCAGCGAGGAACGTGAGCCCTCACGGACCTGCCGCAGACCTGGACCCGAAAGCCATCGGCACTGAGCTGGCCCGGCAGAAGGGTGTGAAAGTAAACACCAGGATAAAGCCCCGCAGCAGATAGGCACCTTGGGGGCCTCGGGGCCTGGGGGCCATAACTGGCCTTGTTTGTGATCTGAGTGGTCACTAAGGTGCTGTTAGAGCCCTCCGATGCCTCCCTTGAAATTCCAGCCCCAAGCATGCGGAGAGATGGGAGGCCAGACAGGGAAAGAGGTGGTAGCCTGAACTCAGGACAGACCGACAGAGCCGGGACAGGCGGTGGGAGGCAGGAGGCACGGAGTTAATGAGAGCCTGGGCACGCGCACACGCACGCACGCACACACACAATGACATGAAGAGGGTTGCTGGAGTATGGCCCAGGGGGATGAAAGCCACAGGGCAGAGCGTACTGGCAGCAGCCTCTTCTGTCTGCCTTCCCTCTGGCTGGTGTCGAACACATCTGTTTTCAAGAACAGGACACAACTTCGTTTTCTGCTTCTGCCACGCTCACCAAGAGCCCCATGGGCATTCTGATGTGTTCTCTGATGCCTGATATGAGCTGCGGGCCTCTGCAGGGACAAGGTAATATCACTAAGTGTCCGGTGAGGCCAGGACGGGGCTCACCCCGCAGTCATGTTCATAGGACCCCGATGAGGTGGCAAAGCCACAGGGACGTTGGGAATTACGGGCTACATTTTTTTTTTTTTTAAAGATTTTATTTATTTATTTATTTGACAGAGATTGCGAGAGCAGGAACACAAGCAGGGGGAGTGAGAGAGGGAGAAGCAGGCTCCCTGCCGAGCAGGGAGCCCGATGCGGGGCTCGATCCCAGGGCCCTGGGACCATGACCTGAGCTGAAGGCAGACGCCTAACGACTGAGCCACCCAGGTGCCCTACGGGCTACATTTTAAAGCTCCAGGGGGAGTCTTCAAGGATCCTGAGTGGGGCCCACAAAAGTCGGCCATGGATGCTGCTGTAAGTTCGAATTCTGTGCCACTGGGACACATATTTCGGAATCAGCCCCCCTGTGTTTTGACTAATCACAAAAACAAATGTGTCCTCTACAGAGGACGTCCCTCCCACCTCCCGGCAATGTCCAGGCACCTCCAGAAAACCCAGGAAAAGAGAAGTAGCAGAATCGTCCACCCCGACTCCCTCTGGGCCCGGCTTGCCCCAGGATCGTGTCCCCTTCCTGGCTCTGAGTGAATGCTGCTATGGACACGGTGATTTTCCTGATGAGTTATATGGCGTTCAATACTTTCAGTATCTTGGCATCCACCAGGGACTGGGCTGAAGGACAGGGAATGAAGCCTGGGAGCCCAAGAGAGTCACCCCAACCCCAGTCCTACAGGGTTCCATTCAGTCCCATCAGCTCCTGCCCCCGTGCCCTGCTGTCTGCTCAGGGGAGCTGGCCTTTGGGAAGAGACAGAAGACCACAGCCACAGATCCAAAGGCCAACACTGACCAACAAAACTCCCAGGCCTCCCCTATAACCCCACCAGACCTTAGGCCAAGAAACACAGAGCCAGCATGTTTGAGACAAGCTGACACAAACACTGGAGGACAGGTCTCCAGATCAAACCCCAGAAAGAACCCCTGGGCCACCAGGGGCCACGACTCTGCTTCCAGGCCCTTCTCTGAAAGCTTCTTGCCAAGGGCCCTGCTTTCTGACAGGTGCGTGTGACTTTCAACAGGGTTTGGGTGATGTTCGCTGCTCTCTTTCTTCCAGTTTGATTTACCCACTTGGGAAAGGAAGTGGCTGGGCCCCATTGCAATTGTGGGCCTCCAGTGCATTGAGAACCAAAGTTCGCTGGCTAGTGGGTGGGGAAGCATCTCAAAACCTTTCCATATTCGGTGCTTCCTTGGTGCCTCACACAGCGCCCCCGGGGACTCATGATCGCTGTCCTCATTGTCAAGATGCAGAGAAAAATTCGGAGGGATTAAGTGACAGACGAAGTGACATAGACGCAAAGTGGCAGTGCTGGGGTGGGGGTGAGGGGGCGGGGTGAACCACGGTGTCTCTGCTAACAGGAAAAGGGGGAAGAGCATCTTCCCTCCATCAAAGGGGTCTTTCCTGGTGCCTCCATTCAACCGGCATTTATCGTGGGCCAGGACCTGCTGCGAGACGCTGCAAGATGCTGTGGGGTTTTGTTTTTGTTTTTGTTTTTGTTTTTGTTTTTATAGCAGCAGGGCAGCTATTTGCTTACTGAGCATTTATGAAGTGCCAGGAGCTGGGCCACGCATGTATGTAAATCATCTCACGCGACCCCCGTCACCCTGGGGCTCGGCGTGGCTACCTAATTTGCCCAAATCGCTTTGCTAGGAGGAGGCAAGGCGGGGATCCAAAAACACATCTTTACCCAAAGGACGCCAGCAAACACGGGAAAGAGATGGGACGGTGTTTGTGATGCAGACGGGCTGCGTCTGAGGACCCCAGAGTGGGGGTCCTGCAGGACCTACCAAGAGGGTCCTTGGCTTTGTGCAGGATGAAAAGCAGATGTGTGCCAGAGGAAGTAACAGCCTGAGTGACAGCGAATAGTGTGCGTGACAGTGTACTTCTGACAGAGTGTTGGGAGACTCGGAAAGGAGAATGAGTCTTGTCGTCAGCTGGGGCTAGGGGTTTCCATTGGAAAGGAGTCTAGGGGACGTGTTCCTTCGGGAATCCAGGGTAGGGTCAGAGCAAAGACGAGTGATGGTGAATAACAGGTGTTATCTTATAAATCACTGAAGGGATGGGGTATTGATGCCAGCATCGGCCGAGGTTTGTTGGAAGCTGATGCCCTGGAACATATTTGGGATCTGGCTCCTCTTAGGTGTTATCAGGTCTTTGGGGCCTAGGACAAAACTCAGAGAATGATTAAATTTTTTGCTTTCCCTGGAAGTGGGAACATAGCTTCTTTGGCTTATTTAGAGGCAAAGTAAAGAGTAGGAGTAAATGGGGCCCAGCAGAAAGAGTGGGGATGGAGCCTTTCTACTTTTTGTTCTATGTTTTTTTTCTTTTTAGATGTTTCCTGCGTGGTTTGTCCCCTCAGGCCTTGTCCACAGGGCTCTGAGAAGCCACAGGAATATGTAGGTGCAGACTCAAGACCCGGCTTCATCTCCAACACTGGGGAAAAGGATTGTACATCATGGGGCTTAACCCTGTGCTCCCCTACGCCATCTGGACAGCGCCCAGGTGATGTAGGAAAGACATTAGGGTTCGAAGCCAACAGCTGAGAAAGAATTCTTGAGATGTCTTTTGTGCAAAAAGGTGGTTTTATTAAAGCTTGGGGACAGGACCTGTGGGCAGCAGGAGCTGCACTGGGGTCATGATGAGTGGCCCATTATAGACTTTCAAGTTGGGAGGGGGTCAGGGATAGCGTAAGTCTCCCAGGTATTTTGGAAGCAAGGTTTCCAGGATCCTGAGGGGGCTAGCTATTGTTGGGAAAAGGTCATTTGTTACCGTCTAGTAAACCCTCAGTCGTGAGACCCTTCAGATGTATATCGGTGGGTCCTATGCTTGGGGGATGATTGCCAACAGGTATCTTGGGGGGTAGAGATAAAGGAAGCTTCCAAAGGAATTTTTATATGTTAGACTTAAAGGATCCTGGGAGTCAGGCTAAGATTGCCTTTTGCCCTTAGCAAAGTATTAACACCGAAGCAGCTGAGTTCCTAGAGGAACGTCACTCTGCTTGTTTCAAGGACTTGTCAGTGGGCTGTAGGTGGTAAGGAAATGTAATTTTTCTTCTGCCTTTGTTTCCCACATCACAGGGAAAGGGACCTCCCAGGGTACCCACAATGCAATGCCTTTAATTAAACAGCATCACCCTCAAAACATTCTCAAGAGATTTCATTTTTTCCCA
Source organism: Phoca vitulina (assembly GCF_004348235.1). Lineage (NCBI taxonomy): Eukaryota > Metazoa > Chordata > Mammalia > Carnivora > Phocidae > Phoca > Phoca vitulina. The sequence continues at coordinate 92,414,087 of NW_022589705.1, read as the reverse complement.
TCCCGTACTACACAAGTGAATTTGAGGAAAGCCTGTTTAAAAACCAGTCATTACTATTGACTTCCTGGTGGTTCTCCTTAATGAGTTCCTCACTGTTCTGGCAGTACGCGGCTACATACGCCCATCTTCATCTCCGGTGCCGTGGAAAGGCCTCCTGCCTGACACCAAGTCCTCGGCATCCATGCGCAGACCTTGAGGGGGTATGCACGTTTTATTTACACGGCTCCCATGCAAGCTTTGCTCATTGTGACTTTGGCTAAGTCATCCGAACTGTAACAATTTCTCCATTAATAAAGTAGGAGTTGCTACCCTACCACATGAGAATTAAAGATGTGAAAAGAGAGACGAGCCTTGGGGTGTCTGGGTGGTTCAGTCGGTTAAATGTCTGCCTTTGGCTCAGGTCATGATCCCAGGGTCCTGGGATCAAGTTCTGAGTCAGGCTCCTTGCTCGGCCGGGGGCCTGCTTCTCCCTCTGCTTCTGCCCCTCCCCCCAGCTTGTGTGCATGTGCTCTCTCTCTCTCAAATACATAAAATCTTCAAAAAAAAAAAAGAGAGAGAGACGAGCCTTTCTAAAACCAGCACCACTGACTGAATGGCTTCCTGGGCAGAGCCTGACTACTAGTGGTACCCTGAGGACAAGCGGAGGAGGGGGGTGGCTGGTCTTCCCAGTGCCTGTGATGGGAGGAAGTGGTGCCCACATATGTGTTCAGCTGGCATGTGCTGGTTCATTCCCTGAGTGCCTACCATGTGCCAGGCATGGGGCTGAGCACTGAGGATGCAAGACCCTCCTACAGCTCAGTCTAGTTGTTTTGCATGTCTTTCTATATTGAAGGTACAGAGATAAAACTTGGCTGAGGCAGACAGGATTGGTGAGGGACATGATAAATTTATTTTTTATTTTTATTTTTTTTTAAGATTTTATTTATTTATCTGACAGAGAATGACACAGTGAGAGAAGGAACACAAGCAGGGGGAGTGGGAGAGGGAGAAGCAGGCTTCCCATGGAGCAGGGAGCCGATGCGGAGCTTGATCCCAGGACCCTGGGATCATGACCTGAGCCGAAGGCAGATGCTTAACTGACTGAGCCACCCAGGCGCCCCGGGACATGATAAATTTAAACTTGAATTCCAGAAGTGTGCTCACGAAAGCTATCACCCCAAAGCCTTGTGGAATATGCTTTGTGGGGGCCCATTTGTCCTCGCATAGTCAGGACTGGGTCATGGCTCCTTTGAGAATAGTCACTTTCCTTTGTTCCTGTGAGCTACCCCCAACCCCAGCCAGCTGGGTCTTGTGCCTCCTCCCCCACGCCTCCCGCCCCAGCTGGTCAGGATGAATGCAGTGTCACTGTGTGAGCTGAGCCGCAGGGACATTCCACAGACCCAGCCTTGTGCTTCCTCCACAATCTGTCTTCCCCTTCTTTGCCTCACTCCATCCTTTGCATCCCAGCCTGGGCTACATTTTCCTGAGATGGAGGCGGTGGAGCTGAGGGGCCGAATGTCAAGGTCCCAGAGCCAGACCTCCTCGGTCCCCAGCCCAGTTTCATACCAACCAGTGACTTGGGCAATCCTTCCAACTTCTCTTAACCTCAATCATCTTACTGTAAACAAGGATGAGGATAGTACCTGCACCATGGGGTCACTGTGAGAATTTACTACTGAGAATTGACTACAGACCATTTTTCACATTGTCTGCCACAAATTAAGTACTTAATTAATGTCCGCCTTAATCTAGTACTTGTTTTGCATTTTCTCCTCCTAAGGTGATCATGGTCTTATTACACAGTTATAGGCTTGGAAGAAACACCTCTAGGATCTGAGGTGGATGGGGACTGTTTCTTAGAAGAGAATTGATGGAGGCCGCTGGGTGGCTCAGTCAGTTGAGCATCTGCCTTTGGCTCAGGTCACGATCCCAGGGCCTTGGGATTGAGCCCCGTGAGGGGATTAAGCCCTGCCTCAGGGGCAGCCTGCTTCTCCCTCTCCCTTTGCCACTCCTCCTGCTCCTGGTCTTTTGTGCTCTCTCTCTCTGCCAAATATATAAATAAAATCTTTTAAAAAGAGAGAGAGAGAGGGGCGCCTGGGTGGCTCAGTCCGTTAAGCATCTGCCTTCGGCTCAGGTCATGATCCCAGGGTCCTGGGATCAAGCCCCGCATGGGGCTCCCTGCTCAGTGGAGAGCCTGCTTCTCCCTCTCCCTCTGCCCCTCCCCCGGACCCCCCATGCGAGCTCTCTCTCTCTCTCACTCTCCCTCTCTCTATCTCAAATGAATAAGTAAATCTTTTTTAAAAAATAAAAAAGAATTGATAAATAATAATATAATGTTATAATATCCACCATTTATTGAGGCATTACTCTCTTCTAGGTATCACATAACCAATAATTAACAATAACTAGGGGCGCCTGGGTGGCTCAGTCATTAAGCGTCTGCCTTCGGCTCAGGTCATGATCCCAGGGTCCTGGGATCGAGCCCCGCATCGGGCTCTCTGCTCTGCGGGAAGCCTGCTTCTCCCTCTCCCACTCCCCCTGCTTGTGTTCCCTCTCTCGCTGTGTCTCTCTCTGTCAAATAAATAAATAAAATCTTTAAAAAAAAACAATAACTAATACTTAATGACAATAGTAGCCAATCCTGATTTAGCACTTACTATCTGCCAGGCCCTGTTCTAAATGCTTTTTGTGTATTAACAAATCCTAACAACCCTTTGAGGAAGATAACTATTAATGTCATCTCACATATGAAAAAACTAAAGCACAGAGAGGCAAAGCAACTTGCCCAAGTTCCACCAGTAAGTGGCAAAGCCAGGATTCAAACGCCTCTTCCCCTGTGTGCTAACTCCGCAAAAATCAAACTAGGTGTAGCCATTTCCCAGCTCAAGATCCCAGTGGCAGGCTTTGGGGCGCTCTGTCCCCTGGGCTGGAGGACTGTATCTCCAAACAGGGCATCAAATTAGGCCAGTGGGCCCTGAAGCCCTGCAAAGGTCCCCCTTTCTTTGTGTCTGGAGAGAGCACCTGTCTTGATCCGATTTCAGGACCCTCCCACTCCCCACCGCCAATCCCTGGCAGATTCTCAACCTCCCACGTGGTTTCTCCCTCCTGGAGACCAGCAAGCACTCAGACCAACCCTAAGGGGACCCTTACCCCAAGTGACTCTAATAAAAGCTGGTGTTCTCCAACTGAGAATTGTCTCTGGTTATGGGTGAAGGATGGGGTGGGGAGGGGTGGGGTGAGGGTAGTCAACAGCCTAAGAGAGATGCCAGGTAAGACAGCTCTTTCTTTCCTCAATTCTTCTCATTTACAATTGAGGGGCACACAGTGTTTAGATAAAATCTTTTTGTTCTCTGGTTTTCTTCCTTCTGCAGAGAGGTGTGTGCTATAGGTTTTCTGCTGGTTTTCCGGCTAGATTTTCCTAAAGTTTTTGGTATATAGACTCAAGTGGACTCCAACCAGTGTATCGATAATAACCTCCTGTATTGGTAATAACAATAGCTCATGTGTATTGCTCACTTACTAAGTGGCAGGTACTTCTGGGCACTTTACCTTGACAAAGACACTATCCTTGACCAAATTTTAGCTAGGTTCCTCTGAGCCCTCTTCTAGACGAGGCCTGGCCTTCTCTGTCAGCCTGTCCTTGCTGGGACTGCAAGATCCAGTTTTACCAAGACTCCTACTAAGTCAGTTGAGTGAGAATCGCCCCCACCCTTGATATCTGGTCACCCTCCATATCTGATCAAGTTCCCCATCCCCCATCTTTGGTGTCTAAGTCTTGGCCTGCCTTTAGCAAGAATCCTGCTGGGTCAGTTTAGCAAGAATCTCCCTACCCTTTATATCTCCTCTTGGTATTTTCCATCCGCTGACCCCTCCCTCTGCGCCTGTCCGGGCTGTCCTGGGAAGCGAGCTTCCTCACTCCCCCCCTATTGCAATACCCCTATGGCAACAGTCTTGAATAAAGTCTCCCTTACCGCTCCAGCAAGTGTCAGAATAATTTTTTCATCCTCAACATGAATGAGTTCATCTAACCTCACAAGGATCCTAAGAGGTAGGTACCATCAATGTCTCCACTTAGAAGCGAGGAAGGAGGGAGGAGAGATGTCTCCTTGGGGGTGAGACATCAGCTGTTGGCACCTGGACGTTCCCCCAAGTTCTTCGGCAGCAGGTGGTCCCATCAATCCATCTGTTGGGATACTAACCAGGCAAGATATTGCGTCCTTTGCGACACAAATCCCAATATTCTCCAACAGCCTGCCGGAACCGCGTGGGAGGCGGCGGGAGCTAGAAACCCGGAGGGAGCAAGCCGCCGGACGCCGTCTCCTAGCAACCGGGCCGGGGTCACGTGACCCGCCTCACGTGGCCGGGAGCGGCGCTGGAGTCCGAGCGGCCGCCGCGAGCGGGGCGGGGCGGGGCGCGGCGGGACGGGGCGGGGCGGGCAGGGGCGGGGCAAGTTCGTTTCCCGAGTTCGGAGCTCAGGAGCCCCAGCGGCTGCCGCGCAGGTGCCCTCCGCCTGGGTCGGGATGGAGCTGCCTACCGTGAACCTGAAGGTGGCAACGGGCAGGGTGGGGCGCGGGCGGGGCGGGGCGGGTTCCCCCAGAGTGTGTGGGGCGTTTGCTTTTTTCAAGAAGGATTTCAGAAGTGAGAGGACCGAGAGCTCGGGGCAAGAGGGGGTGGTAGGGAGACAGCGAGAGCGTGGCCCCCAGGTGGGAAGGAGGTGAGCAGACCGGCCATAGCAGGGAGAGGAATCCAGGGAAGGGCCAGCAGGGAAGACCGAGGGGGAGCTGGAGGCGGTAGGGGAGGGAAAGGGCCGCCCGTTCCCCTTTGCAGCCTCGGCGCCTCCGGCCCGCGAGTCCCGGGAGCCTGAGGATCGCTTTGGCCTGCGCGCCCAGAATTCCCCTGGAGAGAGGGAGGGAGGGAGCCGCGGGGTGGGGGCGGGCCCTGAGAGCCCAAGGGGTCTCGGCGGCGGTCACCTGCCGGTCGCCCAGAGAGGGGGCTAGACCTTTCATCTGCACGCCCCGCACCGCCCCGCTGCTTCGTTGGCTTCATCAGGTTAAGAAAACCCGAAATTCCCAGACCAGTGGTTTCCAAAGCTTATAAATCCAGCGTCCTTATTTCATAGGAAACAGGAACTCCAATAGAAGTTACTTAGAAACAGAAAACCCCAACTTTGTGCCCTTAGGAAAGCACTGCGCGGCTTCCTGGGGTGTCTTCATTTCCTGTGGCATGTTCTCAGCTCCTCCAGATGCCAGCGGCTTCTTCATTTTGTCCCCGGCCGTGCGGGCGGGCTCCGCTTCTGGACTGCGCTGACGGCAGAGGGGCTGGGGCCTTTAGCTTTGGGCTGGAAGGTGTGAACGTTGGCCCAAACCTGCCATTTGGGGTCTCGGTGCTGTCCCCCTAGAGACTATATCCAGGAACGCCCTTTTACTCACCAGTGACAAAGCATTTAGCACACGTGGTGTCCAGCACTGAAGGAACCTAAGAGACAGAGGACCACAAAACAACACAATCCATATTTGGATTATTAGACGGGGTTTGTGTTATGACTTAACGGAGGCAGATTTCCCTTAATCTCATCTCCCTCCCAGAAGCTTCCAGCCAGTTTGGTTTACAGGAGGGCAACCGAGGTTTGTTGGTGTCAACATTCACTGTGTTCCAGGCAGTGTGGAGTCAGTGCCCACTGCCTTTTCTCTGATGAGAGATTTGCCTAAAATCATGGCTAAGAGAGCATCAGGCGAGGGACAGAGCTGCAGGAATGGAGAGGGCAGGGGGCCCTCATTCCTGGAGCATCTGTGGTATGCCAAGTGGTTCATTTGATCACAGCCACTTCTGAGAAAGCTGATATTGTCGCCTTTCTTACAGATGAGCAAACTTCGGGGCAGATAAGTAACTTGCCAAAGTCCCACAGGGATTAAGTGGCAGAGTTAGGCTTTGAACCCACTGGGGTCAGACTTCAAAGCCATATCCTTTCCTGGCCACCAGTTAGGGCTGACTTTGGCCTTGACGGTGTCCATCCACTAGGAGGGCTTCGTCTGTTTGGGGCTTTTTTTTTCTTTTTTTTTTGAGCAACTTTATGGGCTGACAGGCCCAGTGTGCCCACAGGTATGAGCTGTGCTGGTGTTCTCTGCCCCAGAGTGAAACGGGGCCTTCCCTTGGCTTAGGAAACAGGACCCCAGGTTTCCAAAGGTCTTAGCTGCTACCAGTCAGAGACCAGTAAGTGCTGGGAGGCCCTGAGGGGCCAAGGTTGCCAGGGAACATACATCCCATTGAATTTGAATATCAGATCAACAGTGAATAATTTTCTAGCATAAGTATATCCTAGGCAATATTTGGATCACACTAACAAAGGGCTTATTAACCAAAATTCAAAACTAACTGGGCATTCTGTATTTTTGTTGTTGTTGTTAAATCTGGCCACTGTAGGGAGGGCGGCTCTCGACACCTTGCTTGTAGGCACTTAAGTGGGATGTTCTGAGCCAGCCCCTCAGGAGCTAGGAGAATGCATGCCTGTGGACCTGCATTCCCTCGTTTCATCTATTCCATGGCATTTGGCTGAATCCTGCTCGTGCCCAGCCCTGCCGGAGTGGTCAGTGGTGCCAGGTGAAAGAAACAGCTGCCCCAGGCCCTTCACACAAAGGGCCGTCCCTAACTGAGTCCCATCTATGAGGCAAGTCCTGAGCTGGAGAAATGACATTGAGACAGGCCTGGCCCTGCCCAACCCCCAGCTTCCTGTCTGTCTTCCACTGTCTTCTGTCCAGCCACATTGGCTTCTTTTCAGTTTCCAGAATGTTCCGTGCTTCCTTCTGCCACAGGGCCTTTGCAGGTGCTGCCCCTTCTGCTTGAAATGCTCTTCTTTGATCTCTGCCCCTAGTGAACCCCCTGCTCACCGTTTTTACCCTGGCTTAAATGTCACTCCCTCAGAGAAGCCTCCTAACCACCCCACTCTCCCCCACCCCACCCCGTTGTAGAATGAGGCTCCTTTTCCTTTACTATAACTGTCCCTCAGAAAGAAGGTCTCACTGGATCCCTCATTCCTAAGACGATGATCTGATCAGCAGGTGTCCCCCATGACATAAAAGTTCTGCCACAGCTGCCCTGCTCACCGTTGAGCTCACCGTTGAGCCCCCAGGGTGGGTGCCAAGCAGATGCCAGGGATGCCGAGTGAAGTGTTTGAGAAACTTAGCACCATTTGATCATGTGTCTCAAGCCTCTGGGAAAAGAAACCTCCTGGAGTCTTGTGAGAAAAGGCCATGGGAGGAGGGTCCAGGGAGTAGTGTAGCATTAGGGTTAAGGACTCAGGAAGCCGACTTCCTAGTGGTAGCAATGAGAATGGCCACGCACTGAAGGCTGACCACCTGGTGGGCACTGTGTTGTGTGTTTCACACGCCTCTCCACCTCCCTGGACCACTAGATCCACAGAACAACCCCATGACATAGGCGTGATGGTCCCTACTTTATAGAAGAGCAAACAGCAGTTCCGAGAGGTCAGGTGACTTGCCCAAGATCACACAGCTTCCAAGTCACGGAGCCCCGGCTCCATAGGATCAGATCCGCATATTTGGCTTCATTGCCCACACAGTTAACCACTGGCTGACTCTGCCTCCCCAGTACGGCATTCCTGACTTAGGTCTCTTAGCCTCAGCTACCCTTGGGGACCTTACTGCCTCATGTAACAGGCTGCTGAGTGTTTACACAGGACTAATAGAACTATATTTCCCGTATTGATCTGTCTGTTGGCCTTAGGTCTGTCTACCTCCTGTCCTAGAAGTCTTTTGCCCCCCACCCCATTCGCCCCTGGGCCCTCTAGTGGCACATAAAGGGTCTAAGTCCTGGTCCCCATGACCCCTTGGCTTCCCCTTAGCCTTCCCTTCTGGTTAAACCTCCTCATTTCCATCCACCCTTCCCTTGCTCTTCCAGATCCTGACAGCATAGCACAGACTTTGCCACTTACTAGCCCTTTGACCTTAAGCAGGTCTCTTAACTCTCTGACTATCCGTTTCCTCACTGTAAAAAGAAGATAAAAATAAACCCTACCTTCTAGGGTGGTAAGAGGAGGATCCCGTGGTCCAGGAGTTGGTGGGGCATTACATTTTTAGTAGCAGAAAAAGTCAGGCCAGATAGAGCTATTGGACATTTGCATCTGAGCTCTCTTGTTTGTAAGTATCACACTGTGGGCCGATTACTTAATCTCCCGCTGCCTCAGTGTCTTCATAAGTACAAGAACATGAATAGTCCCCCACACACAGTGGCCAAGTGTTCGAAGCAGTGCAGACACATGGCAGGCAGGTCCTTGTCAGTTACAGGAGGTGTGTTGTTAGCTTGTTAGCGCTGTTACAGGATGCCTGTTCCACGTGGGTACTTATGGTTGTTACGTGGATTCGCACAGTGACTGTCAGACACCTCTCTGTGGTTGAGGCACCCCACTGGGACATATGGGGGCGGGGGATAAGGATTGCGTCCAGTTCGCAGAGAGTGAACCTTGGGCACAGACGCAAAGGGACATGGTCCCTGGACCAGAACCCAGGCCTCCAGTCCAGCATCCTGTGACCCCTGGCTGCCTTGGCTCATCCTCCCTCCCCTGCCCCGTCTTCTGGGGAAAAGCCAGGCAGCCTCCCGGGCGCCGAGCACTGTATGAAGAGTGCAGGAGCTCCGAACTCTCTTTGCTCTTGCCCAGCCAGGATGGGCTGCCCAGGCGCATTCTCTCAGAACGCAGTGCCTTCCTCCCCTAGTCTCTCAGGCAGTACCTGAGAATCCCTAGTGTCCCCTTGGTTATCAGAAACCTTCCCAGCAGCCGGCAGACAGTTCTTTGTGCTGAGATGAGTCACTGTTCCCTCCTGTGTCAGGAAGAGCCGGGCCCATTTGGCTCATTTTCTGGTTGGAGCTCTTCTGGACACCAGGCCTCTGTAGGCCTGGGTGGGTGTGCCCTCCCATTACGAAGATGGGGAAACTAATAAAGAGGAGGATTCATCTTCTGGGGGTTTCTATTCCCAAGGGCTTAAGAGACATGATCAAAAGGTGCTAAGTTTCTTAACTATTTATAAAGCAAAAGTGACGGCACATGGAGGGGACACAGTATGTCTTTAGGGGTCCTCAGTGTTTCCAGGTTGCACTCTTCCCAAAACAAATGGCTTAGTTTTGGACTTCGGGCAGGTGCTCACTGCGTATTACAGGTCTTTCCGGCGCTTGGCAAAATATTTGTCTCACAGGTGACGCAGCCATTTCCCCACAGGCTTGCCTGCATCTCAGCTGGCTTCCGGGTCTCAGCTTTTCATCTCCCCTTCATCAAGCAGGGCTCTGCAGGGCCAAGAAGTACCCACGTGTTAAAGACCCACTGTGTGCATGGTCTGGATGTGGGAACCAGAGCACTTGGAAATGAAGACGGTTTCTGGAATAGAAGCCAACAGTGGGGAAGGCTCAGGTGTTGATTTTCAGGAGGAAGGTGGTCATGTGACCTGCCTCCCCTGTGCTCCCTTCCTCAGTGTTTGCTCTCAGTCTGAAAGCCGGACACCAGGACCACTGCGGCTGGTCACATGCTGGGGCCTTTGAGGCAGGGCTTCTCCCCTCTGTGGGCAGGGTTTCCTGTCAAGACAGAGGGGGTATTGGTTGGCTCTTGAGATAAAGATCAGAATTCTTCCCCACAACCCCCAGGCCTGGCCCTGCCCACCCCCCAGCTTCCTGTCTGTCTTCCACTATCTTCTGTCCAGCCACATTGGCTTTTCAGTTTCCAGAATGTTCCATGCTTCCTTCTGCCACGGGGCCTTTGCAGGTGCTGCCCCTTCTGCTTGAAATGCTCTTCTTTGATCTCTGCCCCTAGTGAACCCCCTGCTCACCGTTTTTACCCTGGCTTAAATGTCACTCCCTCAGAGAAGCCTCCTAACCACCCCACTCTCCCCCACCCCACCCGGTTGTAGAATGAGGCTCCTTTTCCTTTACTATATAACTGTCCCTCAGAAGGTCTCACTGGATCCCTCATTCCTAAGATGATGATCTGATCAGCAGGTGAGACATAAAAGTTCTGCCACAGCTGCCCTGCTCACCGTTGAGCCCCCAGGGTGGGTGCCAAGCAGATGCCAGGGATGCCCGGTGAAGTGTTTGAAAATTTAGCACCATCTGATCATGTGTCTCGAGCCTCTGGGAAAAGAAACCCATGGCAGACTAAGCCTCCTCTCCCTCGGTCTCCCCAACTTTGTAACGGGAGGAGCACACCCACCCAGCCCCAGAGAGGCCTAGTGCTCAGGCGACACCGGGCTCACGGTCAGGTTTGAGCCGTGGCTCTGCCACTGGGCAGCAGTCACTCACCTCGGAGCCTCAGATTCCTCAACTGTAAACGGCACCTCTGGGGGTTGGAAGGATTAAAGACGTCCACGTTCAGAACACACAGTGGTGCCCACACTGAGGCAGCGCTCCAGGGCAGAGGTAGCCAATCACGAAGCTCCCAGAGCAGAGGTAGCCAATCACAAAGCTCCCTTCCAGAGCAGAGATAGCCAATCACAAAGCTCCCTTCCAGGGCAGAGGTAGCCAATCACAAAGCTCCCAGGGCAGAGGTAGCCAATCACGAAGCTCCCAGAGCAGAGGTAGCCAATCACGAAGCTCCCTTCCAGAGCAGAGATAGCCAATCACAAAGCTCCCTTCCAGAGCAGAGGTAGCCAATCACAAAGCTCCCCTCCAGAGCAGAGGTAGCCAATCACGAAGCTCCCTTCCAGGGCAGAGATAGCCAGTCACAAAGCTCCCTTCCAGAGCAGAGGTAGCCAATCACGAAGCTCTCTTCCAGAGCAGAGATAGCCAATCACAAAGCTCCCTTCCAGAGCAGAGGTAGCCAATCACGAAGCTCCCTTCTAGCGCCAGCCTTCCGTAGAGTGCACACGTGGCTGTGTCAGGGGCTCGGCTGCTCCGTAAAGTCAGGAGCACTGGTCCTTGCAGGGCTGTTCTCCCAGCTTAACGACTCTCTTTCGGGCCATGGCACCAGAGCCCTTTTGGTTCACTCGCACTGGGCCCTGGGGGGTTACGGTGGAACGTCCCGGCCGTTTCAGCTCCCCCCATGTGCAGAAAATGTCCACATTTGTCACAAGCTCCAAAGGCTCCCCTCCGCTGAAAGCCCGGGCCCTCCCACCCTGCAAAGGTTGGGAGCACCGGAGTCAGACTTACACTTGAACTCGAGTTTCACCCCACCATCGGTGGAATCTAGATCAACTTAATTTTCCTCGGAGTCTAGTTTTCCCATCTGTAAAATGGGAATGATCATGGTGTCTGTTCAGAGGCTCTCGTGAGGCCCAAAGAAGGAGGCGTGAGGTGTTTGGCACAGAGCAGGTGTGCAGTAAATAGTAACTCTTCTCGAAGGGCTTCTCCCTCCAAAGCCAGAGTTCTTTCTTGCAGGTGGCAATCCCCACTTCTGCCCTTTCACCGGTCCAGAAGCCTGGGCCATTCACTGCACACTCTTGCCGTGTCTGCCCTCACACTCAGGCCAGTACACTGCCCCCTCCCCGGGCTCTTGGCATCCCCCCTCCCAGCTTGACCCCCCCAATCCCTTGAGTAACTCTTTCAAGGTCCCCCATCTACCATTGGGACCCCCATGGAAGCTCCTGACTTGGGACTCCTGATGTGGGTCCACTCCCTCTTCCTCCCCATTTATGTTCCCTCTGCCACCTCTGGAACACCTTGCTCTCCTCCCTTTTGCCTGGCTGGTCCCTGCCTATCCCTTACCTGGAGCGCCCTCCTACTTCGGAAGCTCCAGCTGACAGCCGCCCTGCCCTCCCCATAGCATCCGCTCCCTCCTTCTTCATTCGCTTTCCAAGCAGGGCCCTTTTGATTACCAAGAGTAGAGACAAGTTCTAGTAAAGGGGGCTGCGATTTTAAGGACATATGGGAAAATGAAAGGGGTAGAATGGTGTAGAAATCTAGAAAAAATCCACGCTCCGTGCTGAGGCCCTCGCTACCCTCCCGCTGCTCTTCCCCTCCTGCCCCCTGGTGCTCTCCTGCTCCTTGGATGCGGGTAGCAGACAGCCACTGGGCCCCACTCTGTACCCCAGCTCTGTGTGCCAAGAAACCAGCCTCGTTTGAGTCCCACGCCTCCCCCCAGCCATTTCCTATCCAGGTATATCCTCTGATGCCAGAGCAGATTGTGAAGCAGGAGGGAAGCAGGAGGGCGTGTGGGTGTCTGCTGCCCCAAGGGAGTAGGGCCGAGTGACACGGCAGCTCCCCCGGCCTGACCTGCACTCTTCCTCCTTCACCCCTGCTTCGCTCACTGTTGCTGGTGTTTTGTTGTTGCTGTTGTTGTTTAAACATATTTGTAAAGCCCTGTTAGGTGCTAGACAGGTGCTTCCTGTGTTTTCTGGCTCCAGAAGCTCTCCCACCCCTCCCCAGATGGTGGTCTCACTCATAGTTCTTTTCTTTCCTTCCCCCAGACGATCCTGCTGGTTCACTGGTTGCTGACGACCTGGTGAGTGACTCCGCAGGTGACCACTTCTGAGTCCACCTGTCTCCCAGGATCTGGGTCCATATACCCCCAGGCTCTCGTCCATGTGTCTCCTGGCCAGTTCCAGAACTAAATAGCACCTTTGTCAAGAATGTCATCAGCATCCCCATGTCCCAAGAATGTCTGAGGAGCAGGCAGTTTCCAGAGGCCTCTGCCATCACCCCCCCCCCATCCCAGAAGCTTCAAGCCTTCATCCTAGGGGAGGTGGCTGGCCCAGGGCAGTCCCCACAGCTCAGATCCTCCTCCAGATATTGCCCAGGCCCCTTTGGGGGCTTGGCATGACTCTGGTTCCTCCCCAAGGCCTTTGTATCTGGAAGGTGTGAGGTGCTAAAGCCAGGGGGCCCGTCTCACATAGCCTGCTGGACTCCCCGAGGCAGCCGTGGGGTGGATGCCGGCTAGAGCTCTGTGTGTCTGTGACCTTGGGTTAGTCACTTAGACTCCCTGAGTCATTTTCTCACCTACAAAATGAGTGCATTACTGACCCTCCCATTTAGCCTGTAAGGTCATTGGAAGGTGAAAGCCGAGTTTTAGAAACTGTAATAACCACTAACATTTCTTGAGGGTGTCTAGGAGCCAGCCACTGGGCTGAGCACCTTCTGTGGGTTGGCTCCACAGCTCAGCAAGTAGATACTTTATGACCCAAGATGCAAGGTGGGATCACTTGCTTAGGGGTGGACCCTATTTCTTATATCACACTCCTGCCCAGAGATGGCAGACTTGGGATTCAGATGGACCTGGGCAGGTCCTGGCTCAGCTGTGGTCCAGCCAGGTTACCTTAGGCAAATGGCCCACCTCTTGGGACCTTGGTTTCCATCTGTAAAATGGGTATAAGGATAGCGCACATCCCTCAGGGGCTGTGAGGGAGAAGCATGTTGTGCTCATCCAACACTCCCCAGGGCCTGCCACAGAGGGAGGCTCGAGCATTGCAGGCTTGATTTCATTATTACTGTCTGTTTTACCTGCCGAGCTGTGGGGCGATTTCCCTGCCAAAGCAGGACTGGAAACCGCTGAGCTTCTGTGTGCATTTTGCAGAGCTTGAAGTATGCTGCACATGTAAAATGGTTGTGAATAATGCAGACAGTGAAAGTCATGGCTAATGACTTTGGGAAGCAAGGTCAAAATACAGATTTCTCAGTCATACTCCCCAAGATTCTGAGTTGTGGTCTGGGCTGGGGCCCCCGCACTAGCTTCTTAAAACCAAAAAGTCAGGTGACTTAAAGACTATCCAGCTGAGTCAGGTTCTACACTTCACAGCTTTGTACGCGTTCTCTGTAGGGAACACTTCAGAATCCAGAAACCTGACGTGACTCGGGTGCCTCTTCCCACAGGGGCTGCATCACGTTCTCGGGCCCCTATCCCTGGGCCAACTTCACCATCCTGGCCGTGGGTGTGTGGGCTGTCGCTCAGCGGGACTCCATCGACGCCATAAGTCTGGTGAGGTGGGGGAAGCAGGGAAGGGACCGGCCTCGGGGTGGTCCGTGGCCCCCCCTCTTACCCCCCTCGACCCATCCCAATCCTGTCTCTTCCAAGGAAGGGGGCCCCCACCCCTCCCCCTGTTTTCCATTTCTAAAGCCTTGTCAAGAAGCCCTCCCCAGCTACCAGCCCAGGTGTGTCTTCACTAGCCTGGCCCGCTTCTCGGCCTGCCTGGCTCCGGGAGCCCTGAGTCTGCTCAGTGCGTTCCCCTGAGAGAAGCATGGGCGGGGTCCCCCCAAGTGCCCCAGCTTGGCCACTCCTCGAGGGCACTGGAGCATGTCCCCGATAACCCACCTCTAGGGCCCTCTTTTAGCAGGGAGCCCCACGAAGAGGGAACTGCTGTACTTCGTGAGGTCAGAGTGGACACAGCCCCGCTGAGCTCTGCCGTGGGGGAGCTTCCCAGCACCCACTGCGCCCCAAGGGGCAGCCAGCTCTCCAGCAGGGCCTGTCAGGATAACTAAGAAGGGAGTTCCCTGTGGTGCAGACGGAGTGGGTGAACTCCAAGGGACCTTACATTTCAGAGGTTCTAGAACCAAGTCTTGTGCCCCATCGTGGCCACAGGCTAGGTCCAGACCTGGGTCCCCACATCCCTGCACTGGGTGCTGTAGTCCTCGGTCAGGCGTCTCACCCACCAGGTCCTGCCTGCTTGCTGATCTGTTTTCCAGCAAAGCCTAAGGACACAGGAGGGCACAAACGGAGCTTCCAGTCTGGTGTTTGTGGTAAGGGAGCCATGAGCCGTGATGGAGCGTCAGGGTGCTCATAAACCCTGATGGCACATGGTCCCCCCGGGCCCTGCGCCTGGCCTGTCTTGCAGTTCCTCAGTGGCTTGGCGGCCACCATCTTCCTGGACATCGTCCACATCAGCGTCTTCTACCAGCGGGCCGGCTTCACGGACACAGAGCGCTTTGGGGCCGGCATGGCCATCCTCAGCCTGCTCCTCAAGCCCTTGTCTTGCTGCTTCGTCTACCACATGTACCGGGAGCGCGGGGGTGAGCTCCTGCTCCGTATTGGTGAGGCCACACCTCTGGCCAGCTCCCTGACTGCCCCTCTCGCCGGCCAAGGTGCTGGCGGCGCCATCTCCCACGTCTCCCCTGTCTCTGGCTTGCCTCACCCACAGCCCCTGCCCATGTGAGCTGGCCTTGCCCCGGGGGACGAGGGCTCAAGGCGTGGGGGTGGGGGAGGTGGGTGCCGACACTGACGACCAGGCTAGAAGGTCTACAAGCTCCGGTCTCTGCTGCACGAGCCCAGGGCTCCCATCCCAGCCTGCTGTGAGCTTTCCCGGGCATCAGGCTACGGGCAGAGTTGGGGGCAGGCCCAGAGCCCCGCCTCAACCCGAGCACGGATGCAGCTGGGTGAGCCCCAGTCCCGCAGGCAGCTCTGGGCGGCCTGCAGCCTGAGGCTGGTAGGCATCCACGGGGCCAGCTTCCTCTCAGCCCCATGCCTAGAGCCTCCCCTCCTGCCGTGTGGGGTCTGGGTGGCCAAGGGAGGGGGTCTGCTGGCATGGGCCGTGGAGCCTCAGCCGAAGCTGGCCCTGAACTGCGGGTGCTTTCCCTGCTAATGTCCCGGTCACCTCAGCCTGCCCACCACTGGCCCTCCCACACCCTCCTGAGCTGTAGCCCCTTCTCCTGGCGGCTGGGCCATTTTCCTGTTCTCTCTCACATACTGCTCATCTCCTTTCAGAGAGGTGGGGAGAGGGTGGGGGTGGTCTTCCACTGTCCCTTCCCAAGAGGAGAGGCCCGGAGGGGCCCATGACCCACCTAGAGGGGCAGCTGGGCCAGGGCAAAAAGCACCTGTGGCCTCCCCAGGGCTGATCTCAGCAATGCCCTGGGGTTGCGGGGAGTCACTCACATTCCTTGCATTGGGCAGATGAAGGAGCTGGTGCCCAGAGCCCCTGGGACTTGTTCAGGGTCAAGTGTGCAGGGCAGAGAGGGGAGCAAAGAGCATGGGCACTTAGAGCCCTCGCCCCTACCTAGGACCCCCAGCCCAGAGCTCTGGGCTCTGCAACTGTGCCAGCTCTGGGCCTTCTGGTTACAGTAGCTCGGGGTCCACTCTGCCCGGGAGAGGAGCCTGTGGGCCAGGGCTGGGCATCCCTCTGCTCAGATGCGTGCTGCTCCGGGAAGGCCCCAGTGTGATGGCCAAGAGCACTGGCTTTGGGCCCATGTTGCCTTGGCTTGAATTTTAGTGTCCTCCGCATCAAGCACCATACTGGGGGCAAGTCAGTTCATCTCTTTGACCCTCAGTTTCCCTGTCTGTGAAGTGGGGGCAACCCAAATACCTGCTCTGGAGGGTTATGGGAGGATTGGCTGAACACCTGCTAAAAGCCGGCGGGGGGGGGGGCACTGCTGCCCCCGTCATTGTCCCAGTGCCTTCCTGGTGGGGGGTGGGTGGATCTTGGTTGGGACTCAGTAGACTGCCTTGAGTCCTCACCCTTCGTTTTTTCCTTCCCCCCTCATCACCCCCACCCTCAGGTTTCCTTGGACCATCACAGGAGCGCAGTGACTACCAGACGATTGACTCACCAGAGGCGCCCACAGACCCCTTTGTAGGCTCGGAGGGCAGGGGTCACTCCCCGCAAGGGTACTGAAGCCAGTCTGCTTTGGCCCCAGCGCAGGGGCCAATGGAGCAGACCCCAGAGACAGCCCAGGCTGCATCGCCCTCCTCGTGGCTTGGATGGCATTCTAGAGATGTTCCTGACCTCCACCCCCCTTTCTTGGACTGTGTTCTCCTGTTGCCCATCTCCCTAGTCAAGTGCCCTGAGTGGCCCGGAGCCCCGTGCACACCTGTCCCAGACTCCCTGAAGCCTCCTCTCCCTTCAAGGTACCCCAGTGGTCTGAGGCTGGGAACCGTGGTCTCTTTCCTCACCTCCCTTAGCGGCTCCGTGTAGCCCCCGTCCTGAACCATGCCTGAGCCAGGCCTTGCCCAAAGTTTATTGACCTCGCCCATGGAAGCTCTGAGAGCTTTGGGTGATGCTCAGTCCTGGGAGCAGCCCGGCATGGGAGTGAGGTCCCTGTGCTTCTCACTGCCTGGTAACTTGGTGCTTGGGGACCTCGGGGCTGGAGGCAGGAGGTGTGTGCAGCACCTGAGACCCACCACGGCCTCCAGCTGCCCTTCCCACGGCCATGGCATTCACATTTGGGGAATCGGTAGCTGGGTGTGTTTTGAGCCATGGTTAATCTCCCAGCCGGGCTGGGGCCTGGACCTGCCATTCCTGAGATTTCTCCTTTGAACCCGCAGGGAACCTGGGCTTAGCTGCCCATTTTGTTGTGGCAGGAGGAAGCAGGGGCTCACTCCCCAGCTTTGGCCTAGCCAAGGCCCCAGCAGAGGAGGGCGCTGTTTGGTGTGGCCGATGGGCATCCATGTCTCTGAATCAGATGACTTGGTTACCGGTTTGCATCCCTCTCTGCCACTTTCTGGCTGTGTACCTTTGGGCAGCTTAATGTCTCTGACCTCAGTGTCTCCTGGAAAAGAGCTAATGCCTGCCCCGGGGGTGATGAGACGAATGAAGTGTGCCGTGCCTGGCCCTCGGAAAGCTCCCTAAGCCACAGCAAAGTTGGTGGGTTGCTCCTTGATCCTGTGATGATGTGGGGTCAGTAGGCAAGGGGCGACCTCTTCCTGGCAGACCCTATGTCCTGGTGTCAGGGCTGACTGGGACCAGTACCCATCCAGAAGCCCCAAGTGTCCCATGGCCAGGGTCCTAATCTACATCGACTGGACCGAGTGTTGACCTCAGGGCCTCATGGGCCTGGGCTCTCCCAGGCCATCCCGGCTTGTCCCCAGCACAAAGAGATCAAGGCCTAGTGCACAATCCCACCACCCTCCTGGGGCTCGGTACGTGGTATTGCTGAGTGCGGGCTGCAGGGCTCAACTCTGGGGCCTGCTCTCAGGGAACAGATATTAAGAGTCCTCTGGCAGGAGGCAAGAGCTCCGAAAGGGACCCCTGGGAAGGGACCAAGGGACACCGAGTGGCTGCAGCTGCAGGAAAGCTAGAAACAGTTTCACCATCAGAAGGGGACGAATAGATAACGTGTGGTACATTCATTCTATGGATATGGTTCAGCAGTTCATGTGAATAAACCAGACCTAGTTCTATTGACATGGGTCCCCCTATGGTGAGCAAAACAGATTGTAGAATGGCATCTTCAACGTGAGCGTTCGCATGAATTTAAAAACCTCCAAGCGATATCATATGTCGTTCCTGAGCGTATATGTAGTGAAATACAGAAGTGTGGACTAGAAGGAAGGACCCTTCAAGGTCATGGCTGAGGCAGCCTTGGGTAGGGGAGAGGTGTGACCTTCGGGGCATGGGACTAAAAACCCAAGTTCCGGTTCTCTTGTTTATCCCAGTTCCTGGCACACGGCAGGCTTGCGCTGTGCGTGCTCCTGTGTGTATGTGGTGAATATGTCAGATTTCCAAAGGGAATGAAAAGGTGGGGGGGCCACAGTGGGGGGACAGCTAATAGAGCCTGTGTCAACCAGAGGGGAGAGTATATTCAGAGACCCCGGTTCCTCCTAGTCCCAGACCCTCGAGTTCGATCGGATCTTTATGGGGGGCAGAGGAAGGCCCCTGTCTTAAGTGGGGGTCCCCAGAAGCAGACCCTGAATGCAGCGTCTGGCTTGGTGCAAGCAGGGGCGGGGGCTGGGCTTTCTGGTCATTGGCCAAGGGCTGCTCTGGAGTTGGGGGACAGTGACTTAACCTCCCAGGCTACTCTGGCTCCCTGACCAGGCAGGCCCAGTGGCCCCAGAAGCTGGAGGGCTGTCTTTCAAGAAGAGTGCCACCAGAGGTACGGGGACAGCGAGAGCCACCAGTGGGGTGCCCCCCTTCCAAATGGCAGGTCTCGTAACTGACGTTCGAACATTCATTCAACAAGCAACCAAGAGCCTATGGGAGCTAGGAGTCTTCCAGCTGCTGGGGATACCCGAATCAAGGGGAAAAAGCCCCAAGTACCAGGAGATTCCATTTGGCATGAGAGGTTCCAGGCAGGGGAACAGCTCATAGGAAGGCTTGAGCAGGTGTGTGCCTGGCCAGACTGTTTCTGGGCACGGTCGGGAGGCCGGAGTGGCTGGAGCCAAGGGAGGGAAGAAAGAACGAGGTCAGAGAGGCATCAGGGACCAGGTAGCAAAGGGCTAGTAGGTCATTTTGAGGACTTTGGCTTTTTTTGAGTGAGATGAGGGGCCGCTGATGGGCTTTGGGCAGAATGGGACATGATCTGACTCACACTCTAAAAGGACAGTGTCGATGGCTTGGGCTGGGAGGTAGAGATGGGGGTGGTGACAAGTGGCCGTGTTGAGCAGAACACCATGCACCGATTGTCCCTTCCAGGGAAGGACATCAGGCAGTTCTGCCCACTGTCAGAGTAATCAGAGGCTCCAAGGAAAGCAGTGCGGTCAGTCACTGGCTGGACAACGCCTTACTCACGCCTAGAAAAGACCAGATCAGCCTTGGCGGCGGGCGGCGGTCCCCCGTGGCCAGCAGTAACTGAGGCAGGGCAGTTGGCTTACTCTCCCCTCTCTCCTGCCAGAGTGGAAGGACACTCCCTTCCCTGCAGAGGACAGACACAGCAGTGGGGTTGGCCGCGCGCCACATGACACGCATGCGTAAGCAGAACAAAAGAGCGAACCCTGGGCTTGAAATAGGGGAAGATATTCCCACACGAGGTGACAAGGTCAGCACAGGCTGTTGTGGGCTCTTTATCTCTTGGGAAGGAAGTGTTCCAGCCTCAAGGCCCATTGTTACCCAGTGGGTGGGTTTGAAAGACAACAGGCAAGCGACTGCCTCGCCCAACAGGGCCGCTCTTGGATATGTTCTGAAGGCAAGGCGACAGGATTCACTCGTGGACAGGATGCAAGAGAAAAAGAAGAATCCACGATTGCAAGGTTTGGGGCCTGAGCAGCTTGGGGCTTGAGCTGCCACCGACTGGGAGGGAGGGTGGCAGGAAGGCCAGGTTCCAGGAAAGGCCAGATGAGCCACACTGAGGAAATGGGGCTTCCCACCAGACCTTCTCACCACCGGGAGGCCAGCTTTTACAGACACTTGGAAGTACTCTGTATTTCATCCTATAGTATCTGCTGATCCGGAAACTGTCAACCACAGGAAGCAAATTCCTCTTGTCTCTGCTCTCCTGCCAGTGAGGACGGAAGCCACTTGTCTAGTTCCCAAATCTTGTATTTCTTGTTTTCACAAAGCTGAGCCTTCGAGATGAGGGAGCCAGAGACAAGCCCCTGTCCCAGGAGAAGTCTCTGTCTTCTGTTGGCCAAAACTGGACCAGAGGCAGCTGAACCTGCAGGAGCCCCTGCCGTAGGCCCATCCTGGGAGTCTCCAGAACAGCCTGGAAATTCCAACTCTCCCGGCCTCCCTCCAAAGTGGCCCTAGAGCCAGAAAGCCTTGGTCAAATCCCTACTGGCACCCCATGACTGGCTGTGTAAGAGACAGGACAATCTCTTAACCTCACTGTGAGTCAGTTTTCTCATCGGAAAAGTGGGGCTACTCATAGTGTTGACTCAGGGATTAGTAAAGTCTGAAAATGTGTAACATCAGCATTTCTCATTACCTGTGTTACCACGTTAATTATTCAGAGAGAGGGAGGGGGTGATGGGTGTAGGGGAGGAAAGAGTCTTCCTCAGCCCTCTTAGGGTCCCTGGCTGGGTCTGAAAATTAAACTGACAAAGATTAACAGGAGAAAAAAACACGTACATTTTTTCGAACTTTTACATGTACACAAGAACTTTCACAAGAGAAGGAAGGCCTGATGAAGTGATAAGAGCAGGGAGCTTTTATACCTTTCACACAAAGAGACAATAAATGTGTGAAGAATTGACAAGACAAAGAGGTCTGGGCTGGGGTAGTGAATGGTGAAGAGGTAACCAGGAAGATAAGGGTTAGATTAACAAGGTTTGTTTATACAGATTCCTTGGTTATAAATTCCCTGTCTCTGGTAATAAAAATGTCCTCTTTCCTCGTGGTACAGGGAGGATACCATTCACGCAGAGATTTAGGACCTGTTTCAGGAAAGGACAAGGGATGGGGTCAGAGTGACTTCCTTCTGCCATTTTTTCAAACGCTCAGGTTAAGATGTTCAGTATGCCATGGTGCCAAAATTTGGGGGTAGCATGTCCTGAGCCCCATCACCAGTCTGTCTGACCATCCATTCATGTATTCATTTATTATCAATTCTATAATAATTTATTGAGTGCTTCCCACAAGTTTTGAAAAAATTGTCAAGAAGTAAAACAGAGGTTTTCCTCACTGGCCACAGCAGAACCCTGAGGGTCCAGTTCTCCAGGTAGTCGAGGGCTTGTGTTCATACCTATGAATCTAAAAACTATTGACAGATTCAACATTATAAAACATTATCATATCGAAGATCTACACTCAGATTCACAGACTTGAAATTGAAGGGAGCTTAGAGCTCCAGAAGCCCAGCAGTTTGAGATGTTTTTTATTTCAAACCCTTGGCTCAAAAGAAATCTTACACAGGGTATAAAACAGAGCGGGTCTGTTAGAGCCCACCAGCACCACCACCCCCGCCACTCTGAGGTATGGCCCCCAAAACACAATACGGAAACTCTTCTCCTACATCCACCTTATTTCACAGCTCGGGACACGGGCCCACAAAGAGGAGATGTGGTCAAGTGCACGTGGAGACTTTGGAATGTGACGATGGGGAGACTGGGGTGCCAGGTAGAACTTAAAAGGAAAAAAACAGAACTTCTACAAATGAACAGTTAGAGACTCAATGGATGGATTAATTCATAGAATAGATACATCAGAAGAGACAATCAGTAGCCTTGAAGAGATATTTGAAGGAATTACTCAGAATGGAGCAAAAAACACAAAAGAAGAGAGGTTAAGAAACAAAGGATAGCATGAGAAGGTCTGACATAACTCTATCGGAGTTCTGAAGGAGGCCCTGGGAGAGAGGCAACATTCAAAGGAATAAGGGCAGAGAATTTTCCAAAATGGAAAGACACCAAACCTCAGATTCAGGAAGCCAAGCAATCCCCAAACAGAAGAAATCCACATTTATAGTTATCATATTGGCACTTTGTTCAGCATTGCTTAATCTTTGGCACCTGGCACAGTTCCAGCACACAGTAAGTGCTTTATAACATATATAGAATGGGGGATCCCCAGGTGGCTCAGTCGGTTAAGCATCTGCCTTCCGCTCAGGTCATGATCCCAGGGTCCTGGGATTGAGTCCTCCATCAGGCTCCTTATTCAGCAGGGAGCCTGCTTCTCCCTCTGCCACTTCCCTGGCTTGTGCTCTCTCTCTCTCTTTCTCTCTGACAAATAAATAAATAAAATCTTAAAAAACAAAACAAAACACAAATATAGAATGGATGGTGCAGAACACCAAAGATGAACATTAAGATCCCCAAGGCAGGGGCGCCTGGCTGGCTCAGTTGGTAGAGCGTGCACTCTTGATCTCAAGGTCGTGAGTTCAAGCCCCATGTTGGACCATAGAGATTACTTTAAAAAATTAATTTAAAAATAAAAATTAAAAAATCCCCAAAGCAAGCAGGTAGAAAAGATGCTGTCCTAAAAGAAATGACAATTATACTGGCAACTGATGCCTCAACAACAAAAGGAGTCAGAAGACAGGGGAATGGTATCTTCAAAGTGGTGTGAAAAACAACCGTCAACCTACAATTGTGTACTGTGAGTTATCTTTCAGGAATGAAGAAAATAAAGGCCTATTCAGAGAAATGACAACAGAGTTTATCAGCAACAGACCTTTGATACAGAAACATCTAAAGAATCTTCCTTGTGGAAGAAGGACATTTTTCCACAAAGGAGATCTGACACACAAAGGAGACAGTAAACATGTGGTTTAGTGTTCAAAACTATACTGGTACATTTCAGGGGGAGCTGGCAAGGCACAAAGTGTTATAAAGTCCTTTTCTGTCTGGGAGGAGGGTAAACACTGGATTAACTTTAGACTTTGCCAAATTAATGTCTTGGAGAACCACTGAAAGAATAGAAATAGAATGTGTAATTTCCAAGACAGTGTTTGGGTGTGTGCGTGGTGGGGGGAGAGCCTTGATCAACTCTTTTGTTGTTGTTTGATCAATTCTTAAAAAGCCAAGAAAAGAGAAAAAAGAAACATGAATTTGGACCATTGGCAAACACAAAAATAAGATGGATTTTATATATACACATCATGATCATACCTTTGTAAATGATTTTCTAGAAACTTCCAGCCCTATTGTGTTTATAGAAGACACACCTAAAATATACAGACACAGGAAGGCTGAGAGTACAAGAGGGAAAAATGTTAAACCAGGCAGGGGTGCCTGGCTGGCTCAGTCAGTGGAACACGCAACTCTTGATCTTGCGACCTGAGTTCGAGCCCCACATTGGGCGTGGGGTTTACTTAAAAATATATCTTAAAAAAAAAAAAAAAAGTCAAATCAGGCAAAGAGAGCTGGTGTAGCTAGATTGGTATCAGACCAGCTTGCCTTTATGGCACCATCTTCTTGGGATAAAAGAGCACCAAGATCTAAACAACGAAATGTTCGATCCACCAGATTTGGGAAGAGATATTAGATACACAGACTCAGGAAGGAAGTAGTAATTACCCCTGTCCTTCAAGAATTGCTTTAGACTTTAGGAGGCTCTTGGGCATATTTATTTGTTAAATGTTCACAGCAACCGGTGAGCGGGTAGAGGAGGTGTTATCATCCCCCTTTTGCAGATGAGAAGGTCAGAGAAGTTAAGCACTTGCGAAAGGCACAAGGCAGCAGAACGGATGGCGATCACAGGTCTTCTGACCCCAGGTCAAGTGCTCTTTCCTCTCGCGGTTGCAAAGGGGAAAGCATACAATCTGGACCGAGAGTGGAAAGGCGTGGCAGGGCTCCATGGGGAACAGCGGGGGCAAAGGCTTGGCAGATGGGAAAAGCCTAGAGGGCACTGTCACTGGGCCGAGCCCGCCACACGGGAGGAGTGGGTAGGGTGGACTCCAGGCAGTTTCAGGGGGACCCGACGGCCCAGCGCGTCGCCTATCTTGCACGTGCAAGAAGCTTGCACAAGGCCACGTGCTTCGCCACCGGATGCGCGGCGGGGCCGAGACCCTCGCGGAGGACCGCGCGCCCGGGTGTCCCCCCCCGCCCCGCGCCCTGCTGCCCACGCGGCGGCCACCGGCGGCCACGCTCCGGACTCCTGGAGCCCCCGCGTGCACCTCCAGGCTCCGCGGCCGCTGGGCGGCGCGTTCTCTGCCGTCCCCCGACCCCACCCGCCTGGGTCGTTAGCCCTCGCCCGAGGTCCTCTCCAGTTTCAAGCCCGGTGGGGTGAAGGAGGACCGGAGGAAGACAGACGCCAGAGGACGGGCCCAGGAGGCCAGGAAAACTGACCGCCGGTTCTTTGGGTGGGAAGAGGAGGGAGGCTCTGATGTCCTTAATTGGACAGGGATGGGGGTGGCGTGGCCGGGGGCAGACGAGGGGGAGGCGGGGCTGTGAGGAGCACGTGGATGGATAGATGGCGCCCAGGCACGGGGTGGGGGCACCAAGTTAGGAAGGGATCCTGTGGGTTGAGCTGTCTCCTGTCTCTTTCGGAAGGAGGTGGACGGAGTTGGGGGGGCGGGGTCCTGGTTCTGAGCGTGGGCTGTGGAGTTAGTCCCTTGGCCCTTCTGCAGCCTCTGACCGGCTGTGGCGCTTGGGCTGGGCAGGGAGCCCCTTAAAGCTCCAGTTTCCTCATCTCTAAAACAAGGGACCTAATGCTTCGGGCTGCAGTGCCTATTTGGCAGGGTGTATGGTAAAGGCTGCATGGCGTTTCCCATGGTCCGGGCGCTCGTTTTGCACAGTGTAGAAGCCCCTGTTATGGGCCAGGTAGTATTCCATGTGCTGCAAATACTCCAGGGGAAAAATGACAGTGGCTCGCAGCCCCTGGAGGGAGAGGACCAAACTATACTCTCTTTACTCTGTTCGGTGGTGGCAAGTCATGGAGAAAAATCATGCAGGGTAAAGAGAGGGCGGAGTGCGGACTGTGTGATTTCATGTGCGGCCCGGGAGTGAACAGTCAAGAAAGAATTCTTGAGATATTTTCAGTGTAGAAAATGTGGTTTTATTAAAGCACGGGGACAGGACCCATGGGCAGAAAATGCTGCACCAGGATGGTGAGGAGCAACTGATTATATACTTTTAAGTTTGTGGAGGAAGTCGGGGTAGAGATAATGTGAGTTTCTCAGGAATTTTTGTGCGCTGAGAGCAGGGTCTACAGGACCTTGGAGGCCTGGCTGTCGTCAAGGTAAGGTTGCTTTCGTCCCTAGTAAAACATCAACAGGAAGGCAGCCTTGAGTTCCTTGAGAAAGATCACGCTCAACCTGTCTCAGGTATTCGGCAGTGGGCTGCAGGCTGTAAGGAGATGGAATTTAAGCTACATTTCTCTGGCTTTTGTTCTCCTCATCCTTTTCTCCCCTCTGAACAGTTTTGACCCTTAAACCTTTAAGGTTGCTGAGGGAGGAAGGTCTTCTCTTCTGTAACTTCTTCCTGCTGAATAGGGGCCTAGAGATGTCCCCACCTTTGGGTCAGCATTGGTCACTTGGGGAACTTTTATATATATAGGAGTTACCGAAGGCAGAGACAGCCAATCCAAGGTGTAGACACCACATATGAATCTCCCTGAGGAAAAGGGATCATCTGTCGGCAGGAAGTTATGGTAGGGAAGGGGTCTTGGCACCAGGCAGGGAGACACCGGGAAAAAAACAAAACCAAAAACAAAAACCAAAAACAAAAGAAGATTAACATTATTATGTGAAAGAGAAGCCCAATAAAAAAGGCCTTTGATAGTGGACCAAAGTTTTCCTCCAGCGCCTTCATTGTCGTTTGAAGAGAAGTGTGAGAGGTCTTCCGCAGGTCCACAGAAATAAGAAGGCGGGTTAGCCAGCCCGCTGGATTCCTGTGAGGAAGGTACAGGTTTCATTCCTAATATAGGAGTCCATGAGGAATGACCTTCCAATTTTATGGCCATGGGAGAACATAATACAACCCAGTAGGGGCCCTTCCATTTTGGAGTTAAACCCCCTGCTGTGTTAGACTTCCAATCCTTGAAATAAACCGTGTCTCCTGGGTTTCTGTGGGGTGGGTTGCTAGTAACCGTCAGATCAGGTGGAGGGAGGATATGGCCTGTGTATTCCTTTAGCTAGATATTTGAGGAAACCAGAAGAATTCAGAAAATAGTGTTAAAATCTAATATCTACAAAGATGTTATTGAAACCTATTTTCTCTCTATAATCACCCTCATTCTTATCAAAGATAGCCAAATCAAGACTAATTCATTTTAAAAAAGTCCAATTTTATTTTATTATATAATTATTATTTTTAGAGAGGTGGGGAGAGGCAGAGGCAGAGGGAGAGAGAAAATTTTAAGCACGTGGGGTTCGATCTCACAACCCTGAGATCATGACCTGAGCCGAAATCAAGAGTTGGATGCTTAACCGACTGAGCCTCCCAGGCGTCCCAGAAAGTCCAATTTTAACAAACCTGTCCTAATTATTTACATAAGCTCAGCAAGAATAGTGACTGATCACATAGATCTTTTAAAATCTGCTTTGCTGGGGCACCTGGGTGGCTCAGTTGGTTAAGCAACTGCCTTCGGCTCAGGTCATGATCCTGGAGTCCCTGGATCGAGTCCCGCATCGGGCTCCCTGCTCGGCAGGGAGTCTGCTTTGCCCTCTGACCCTATCCCCCCTCATGTGTTCTCTCTCATTCTCTCTCTCTCAAATAAATAAATAAAATCTAAAAAAATAAAAAAATAAAAATAAAATAAAATCTGCTTTGCTGGAAGTTTTATAAGGAATCTCGGTTGAACTTTCAGTAGCCTCTCTAGGCCAGAAGCCAAGCCAAGTGCTTACCATCAGACATGCCTGCAGTAGCTGTAGATTTGGGCGTGTTCCTCTTCTCAAGGTCCCTAAATATCCTGAGGCTCCTGCACCTGCCAGGAGGTGACATCCTTTACTCACCTGGTAAGGCTGCTGGGACCTCTGCAAGCAAGGTATCCGGCCAGCATTTCCAAGGGGCTCTATTGACTCCGGGTTTCATAAAGTCAGACTTAATTCCTTAAAGCTGTTTGGTCATATCCGAGTCTATGCATGTCCCTCAAATATGACATTCTGTTCAAAGCCTTGGTAAAATAACCAATGTTTCCAATGGTGTCCTGTTACAAGGAGAACAGATTCTTATTGAACTTATGCCAATGATTATGATTGCCATGAAAGAAAGAATATTCACTGAGAGTTTCTGAGTTTCAGAGAGTTCAGGTAGAGAGAAAAGTTAAATACTTCAAATTGTTCACAAAAGAACATTTTATCATGTTTCTGTAAGTCATGGACATCTTAAGAGAAAGTTCCCTCAATCTGGAAGAGCAAACATCAGAGAGCCAGCAATGTTTCAAACAAGAGTCACAAAAACTATAATCATCTTCCTTAGTGCATTTAGTCCCATGTTCCTAATTCTTATTCAGTTTGAAGGCAGCTCTTTGGTTAGTTCCGGAAATTCTTACCCATTTCAGTTTTATGATTTTAAAGATATCAAAAACCTGTATTTGTCAGAAGCCCTTTTTATGAATCTCTTTGAAGATGAAACACATTCCACAAGAAAATAAGAACAATAACTATCAATGACAAAAGACTCAAAAATGGACATGGTTCAAGATCTGATGAGAGTTCATTGTAATAGAGCTGACAAGGAAATTCTGTTATCTCTGTGACATCTAACACTTCAATAATCAGAATATTAAGTGATGACCTTATAGCAGAACATAACACACCAAATAAATGAGCCTAATTAGTCAAAGAGACTTCGTTTATGATTTAAATCTCAGGGAAGTTGATTAAAACCTCAGAAAGTGGGCACCTGGGTGGCTCAGTTGGTTAAGCGACTGCCTTCGGCTCGAGTCATGATCCCGGAATCCTGGGATCGAGTCCCGCATCGGGCTCCCTGCTCAGCAGGGAGCCTGCTTCTCCCTCTAACCTTCTCCCCTCTCATGCTGTTTCTCTCTCTCTCAAATAAATAAATAAATAAAATCTTAAAAAAATAAAATAAAACCTCAGAAAGTTATAGAGCCCATGCCTAAATAGGATTACAGATCATGACAGAACTTAAAACTTAATTATTTATTTAACCAAGGTGGCAATAAGAGACTCCTTGGTAGAATAAAAGTTTTATATTTAATGCTGATAACCCTAAAGACAGGTCTTAATTAAACCAACAAACTTAAATTTAGTTTAAATGCAGAATATGTTCCTCCTGGGTCCACTTAAAAGTCAATCCGTTTGTTCCCCATTGTCAAGTTTTACCTGGGGCAGTGGTGAGGAAATCTGAAGGGGGCGGTGTAAGTCCAAGGGGGTGCTCTTCGCTCCCTGACAGTGAGGGGAGGAGAAGGAGCCAGTGGGGTGGAGGCACCAAGGATGGTCTAGGGGCCAACTATGCAGGCCACACCCAAGGTGGTGCAGAAACAGGAGGAGGAGGAGGGGGAGGGGAAGGCAGAAGAGGTGAGATGCGCCCAGGAAGGCTGGAGGTGGATAAAAGCCCAGCGGGCAGAGAAAGAGGATTCCCAGTCCTAAAGCCCACCAGCTTGGACAGATAAAAAGACAGGTTGTCTTTCCAACAACAAGCAGAAATAGGCAGTCCCTGTCGGGCTGGAGAAGACAGAGAAATTCCCCGAAACAAAAGGAATTTCGGCCGCTGCTTGGGAATATTCCTTAAAGTCCCCATCCCAAGGTAGACTAACCAGAGACAGCTGGCTCCAATTATCAGAGCCATGAGCCCGGGAAGTGAGTGAGGGAGAAGCCCCCACATACAGCGCTAGTAGTCTGGGTCTATCAGGAGGAACAGTGAGAGAGAGTCCGTGTCCCCTTTGTCAGGGATGGCCCGTATTTCCTCCAGTACCCTGAGTTTATTCGGAGGAAGCCTGTTTAGATAATCATCATCCAATATATGGGGAGGGGGTTTTCTAGACTGTTTAATGGCCAAACACATTCTACAAGAGGCCCTTAAGTCGGGGTCCTGATTTAGGGCCCTGAAGGCCTGGACATAGGGTACCTCCGTCCACTTGCCATGTTTCCTGCAGAAGAGATCTAACAGATAGATCGTATTGAAGCTTAATGTCCCATTAATTAGCCATTTTTCCTCATCTCTTTGGGTTTTTTTTTTTTTAAGAGCTTATTTATTTATTTGACAGAGAGAGACATAGCGAGAGAGGGAACACAAGCAGGGCGAGTGGGAGGAAAAGCAGGCTTCCCGCTGAGCAGGGAGCCCGATGCGGGGCTCGATCCCAGGACCCTGGGATCGTGACCTGAGCCGAAGGCAGACGCTTAACAACTGAGCCACCCAGGCGCCCCTGGTTTTGTTTTGTTTTGTTTTGTTTTTTTAAGATTTTATTTATTTGAGAGAGAGTACAAGTGGGGGGAGGGGCAGAGGGACAAGCAGACTGTCCACTGAGCAGGGAGCCGGATGTGGGGCCCCATCCCAGGACCCTGAGATCATGACCTGAGCTGAAGTCAGATGCTTAACTGATTGAGGCACCCAGGCGCCCCTCCTCATCTCCTAAGGAATACTGAGGCCATGCAGTGTTACAGAAGACCAGTCCTTTCTTGGAGCTTGCAATCCAAATTGTTTCCAGTGGGTAAAAAGGCATCCCAAGGGAGAGCCCTTGGGAACTGAAAAAGAAGCCTAGAAGGTCCGTTATCAAGAAAATCCTCCCTCCCCCCACCCCCCGGGTGGCATCCCATGTAGGATATATCAGAGGCTCCTGGTGTCAAAGCGACCCAAGGTGTCCCTCTAAGGAAATTGCTATGATCACCACCCCGCCCTGTAGGAGGGATGCTGGTGCCCCCCCACCCCGCTTTTCCCTTGCATCCTAGGCTACAAAGGGGTGCCAGTGAATGGACCAAAATACCATGCCATGCCTTGCCTTGCCATGCTGTGCCGTGAAGAACCCACCGTTTTTAACCCATGGAACACACTAGAAAAATTTTACAAGCGGAAATTATCCCATGCTGTAATTTAAGTGGTATAGGACATTGAAAACAGTAAAGGTAGAAATCCATCATGGTCTAAGCAACATCCCAATACATTTGGTCCTTACAGTCAACTTCCCTAGGAAATGGTCCCGTTTGGGTTTTAATTCAATCAGGTACTGGTTTCGGCTGGCTTCCAGAGGAGGTCTCGCGGCCAGAAGTGGCTGGACCAGAGATGCGAAAGGGGTCACATTAGACCCGATGAGAAGGAAACCTCACACGGGAGTCTTAAGATTGGCAGCTGTACTAGTCACTTAGGTGGCTGTCCTGTGCCCAAGACAGACAACTTTGTATAAGAATAGGAATAAAGAGGAGCGCCTGGGTGAGTTGGTTAAGCGTCCGACCCTTGGTTTCAGCTCAGGTGATGATCTCAGGGTCGTGAGATCAAACCCCACATTAGGCTCTGTGCTCAGTGCAATCTGCTTGAGATTCTTTCTCCCTCTGCTCCTCCCCCCCAGTGTGTGCACTCGTTCTCTCTCTCTCTCTCTCAAATAAATAAATAAATCTTTAAAGAATAGGATAGAATTCTTGGGACATTTTCAGTGCAAAAAAGGTGGTTTTATTAAAGCACGGGGACAGGACCCATGGGCAGAAAATGCTGCACCAGGATTGTGAGGAGCGACTGATTATACACTTTTAAGTTTGTGGAGGAAGTTGGGGTAGAGATAATGTGTTTCTCAGGAATTTTTGTGTGCTGAGAGCAGGGTCTACAGGACCTTGGAGGTCTGGCTGTTGTGAAGATAAGGTTGCTTTTCGTCCCTAGTAAAACATCAACAGGAAGGCAGCCTTGAGTTCCTTGAGGAAGGTCACGCTCAACCTGTCTCAGGTATTTGGCAGTAGGCTGCAGGCTGTAAGGAGATGGAATTTAAGCTACATTTCTCTGGCTTCTGTTTTCCTCATCAGGGAGCCACTACAGTGGGGGAGAATGGTCAAGGAAGGGCTCACTGCTGTGGTTAAGGCAAGCCTTGAAGGAGAGAGGGAGGGAGAGTTCCAGGCAGAGGGAACAGCAGGTGCAAAGGCCTTGAGGTGGGAATGTGCACAGCACTTTTGAAGAACATCGAGGAGGCTGGTGTGTTTGGAGCAGAGAGAGCGAGAGGGACAAGGCGGGTGAGGTCAGTAAGGTAACGGGGGGCCAGATAACACAGGACAGGCGATCAGCAAACATTCTTAAAGGCCAGAGAGTAAATGTTTTGGGCTTCGAGGTCCATGAGGTCTGTGTTTCAACTCCTCTGCTGTTGTATCAAGAAAGCAGCCAGAGATGAGCCATAAATCACTAGTGGTGGCTGGGTTCCAAGAGAACTTTACTTACATAATAGCTACTGGGCCTTGAAGGCAAGAGCTCAGAAGAGGAGGAGCCAGCCAGGTGACTGGGAGGGAGCTGACAGGCAGGAGGGAGGGGAGGGAACCCAGTCAAAACCCACACTCTGCACACGGAATAAAACAAAGCAGAAGGACTTCGTCAGACTTTGCAAGGCTCTCATCCTGCAAGCCAGGAAACTCAGGGCTATGGGACCGATGAGTTCCAACTGCTCACAGAGCAAGGGGTTTTTATGGGATAAATGCGGAAGTCATCTGGCTTTTGGAGCTGATTGGTCTAGAGCTAATGGTCTTTCTTATTTGGATTCAAGGGACTCCAAGGGAACAGGAAGTCCAGAGAGAGCGCGAACAGACTTTGGTGGTCAGGGATTGGCTGGTGTCCTCAGCTGATCTCTGAGAAGAGCTGTAAATTCCTATAAGGTTAGGTTAAGTGTCCTTTATGCGCCTACGTTGGCCATCTCCATTCTGCCTTTGACATAAGTGACTCCATTTTAGTTTGGTTCCACACCCAAGAAGGGGGCATCCTGGAGTCAGGGAAGCAAGGGCTCCCAGGAGGACGAGTGAGTGACCCCCGTCCTACGGCGGCTACTGCCTCCGGAAAGCCCAGGACTCTGGGCTGGCCAGGGGCGTGGCATCTCGGGGATCACCTGGAGGAAAGCAGCTTTGGGCAGGTGGGGGTGGGGGGAGCCGATTGCAGTGAGGTCGGCAGAGGTGGAGATGGGAGAGGAATTGGGATTTGGGTGTGGTGAGAGTGGGAGAGATGAGCTGGAACCTGGAGGCTCAAGAAGGGTGGTGGTGGTGGGTTTTTTGGGTGGTTTTGCTTTCTGTCTTTTAAAGTTGGAAGAAATAACCACCTGCTTAAGTGCTCATAGGAATGATTCAGTAAAAACGGGGGAAGCTTTGGTGGGGGGGTGGTTTCTGGAGCAAGGACATCAGAGCCTGTGTTCCATCCCCCAAGCTCTGTACCCCGGTTCAGGCCTGAGTCTGCTGTGGGGCCGTGGGGCGTCACGGGTGCTTTTCCCGATTCACAGAATGGCACTTCGGAGGCCAGTGGTGGCTCTGGGCGCTGTCCTTGGGGAGGCAAGACGGGATGGCCCCCAGAGCGCTGGGGAGGGTCGGGCTGGGAACGGGACCACACAGGATGGGGGAGGGGCTAGGAGGCTATGGCCCGGAAGCTGGCTGGTAAAGGAACGCAAGGCATTTCTCTTCCGATTGTCCTATTTTGTGAGTGCAACAGAAAGCAAGGTCTGCTGGAGGGGGTGAGGGGAGGGGAGGTGGTGGCAGGGGTTTGAGGACAGAGGAGAAAGTGTGAATTGGCATCAGGAGGGAGGGGGAGGGAACTAGAGTCTGATTCTCCCGCAGCCTTTGCCCCCGCTTGGGATGGAAGGTGGTCATTTGGAGCGAGGTTTTCAGTGCAGCAGTAGGGTGAAAAGCACTAGTCAGCATTGTGCAGGGTGAGGAGGGGTGTGGGGCCAGGGTGAGGGTGTGCCAAGGGCTGCTTATATGCTGGGTGGTTAAACTGTGGAAGGAGGGGTGAGACAGCAAGCAGCGAGGGACAGTCAGAGGGTGGCAGGGCCAGAGGATGGGTCTGATGGGGGAAAGACCACCGAATCGGGGACTAGAGGATGGGGTGGGCTCTGGAGCTGAAATTATGGAGTGGGTGTCATTATGTAGGATGACCAAGCCTGGGGGCACCATGGGAGCAGGTGGCTGAGGTGGGACGAAGGGCAAGATAGTGGGAAAGGACGAGAGATCAAGGACCCCGCACACCAGGAGTGGGAGGTGTCTGCCGTGTGGATGGTGAGATGGTCAAGAACTGTGGTGTGTGTTGGAGACTGGGACAGTGAGCCAGAGCTGAAACCTTCAAGGAACGAGGGGACAGGGGCTGGACTGGTTTTGGGGCCTGCCTGGAGCTTTGGGCTGGAGTGTTCTAGAGAGGGGAGAAGGCGGGAAGTGGGGGCGGGAAGCAAAGAGGGCCCCCTCCCCCGGCCTAGCGGTCTGAGAGAGCCCTCACCTGAGAGGGCTGCCCAGGAAGCAGGGGCCACAGAGAGGTCTGTGGTCAGTGTTAGAAGGAACAGGTGCTGGAGGACACGAGACATTGTCAAAGGAAAGGGGGTGGTAATGGGGGCCTGACCAGGACAGCTGGGGTTGGGCCCCAGGGCAACCAGGGGTTGCTGGTGAAGGGTGCATTGTGGACCAGGGCTGGGGTGTGGCTTGGTGGGAGCCGGGCATCCTGTTCTTGCCCTTCAGAACCCATCCGATCAAACAGGCCAGACCGCTGGCTGTGGTGTGGCCCAAGGACACTGTCGCCTTGGCTTTGCCCTGGAGCCCATGGAGCTGAGACCTGATGCCAACCACAAGGAGAATGTGCCCCCCAGGCCTGCGGCGCCCCTGAGGCCAGGCAAGATGATTAATGGGTCTGGGTTGGATGTGGCAGGAGCAGCTATTGGCCCAGAGCTCCTTTCCCATCAGGCCAGCCCAGGGCCTCACTAATTCCAGAGATTAGCTGGACAGGGCCAGCTGGACCAGGACAAAGTCTTCCTAGCCTGGGGCTGAGGGAGACTCAGGAAGAGGCAGACCAGGAGTGGGCCTGGCTGGGACCCCTGGCTGAGAAGGGCGGTCTGTGCCGGGGTAGTGGCTCGGGTGCTGGGGACTTTGAGAAGGCTACAGAGCTGCTACAGCCAAGGATGGAAGCAGCCCCCAGACAAATTCAGATTCTGATTCACAGGCCAGTTTCTCCAAGTTCTAGCTGTGTGACTGTGGGGCAAGTTGCCAAACCTCTCTGAACTTTAGTTACTATCTTCAAAGCTGTAAGTCTTCTGGTCCACTCCAGATGCTAGGTCCTCCCTAGTCTTCCGCTGTGGAATGGCCTTGGGGGCTCGGGAGACTACACCCCACCCCAAGTCCCCAAGAGCCACTCCCTTGCAGCTATTGGATGTGTTGGGTCTTGTTCTAACCCCCGGGGCTGTCCCCCATTACCTCCGCCCAAGCCAGAAATAAGTCATCCTTGGCTCTTCTCTTCCCTTCATCCCCCCACCCTCTTCTGAGCCTCCACAGCAGATCCGAATCTGTCTCCGAATTCCCTCTTCTGTCCCTGCCACTCCTGATCCCTGCCCTGTCATCTCTCACCTGGGATGCCCTCAACAGCCTCATTCCTGTCCCCCTGCTTCCCTCTGCCCTCCACCCCGCCTGCGCCCCAGCCCTGCTCCCTGCAGCCTGAGTCAGACCACCACTCAGTCCACTGGGGGAGTCCTGGCCCGCTCCCACCCAGGGCCCTGTCTCTGACCAGCACCCCCCAACCCACCCCAGCACCGAGCACCAGCTCCCCCCCCAACCAGGGCACAACTGTCTCTCCTCTCTTTAGAGCAGCAGAGATTCCTGAAGAGCCGAGATGTCGGCCTGGGCAGTGGACTTGGCCGGTGGGCGCGCTCGTACCAGGCCCAGAGGGGAGGGCCTGCCGCCACACCCTCCCCAGGGGCCGAGCTGTGCCAGGAGCCTTGCCGAGTCCAGACCAACCTGGCTGGCCCGAGCCCTGGCCTGAGCCTCGTCCTGAAGGACACAACTGGCCGGCTGATGAACTCAAGCTTGCGACAGCAGAGCAACCTGGAGCGCCCGGCCGGCAGGCCCCAGGGGAGGGCCCGAGAGCTCGCCATCCAGCAGAGTAACCTAAGCATGAGGGGGACCAGCTCGGCCGAGTGCAGAAGTCCCATCAGTCCCCACCTCTGGCCCCACACGACCCCTCTGTCCCCACACGATCCTCGGCCCCAAGGATCACTGGCTTGCCCATCCTCCAGCCTGAGACAGTCCCGGCTGCTGGCCACAGACTCCCCCGGCCCAGATGTCCAACCTGCTGCAGGCTTTGCCCCTTTCAATGGGCACACACGGCCAGGCTCCAGACCCTGGTGTGGCCTGGGGAGCTGGCCCTCTAGGCTCAGGGGGGAGCCCCTCACCCTGGAAGACCTGACTGTCCCTGTCCAGAGCCAGGCTCGGGGCCCATCCCAAACTGCCATCCACCAGCTGCTGGCCTCCGTGCAACACCTGGAGCACGCAGTCGCCCGTCTCGGGTGCCAGGCGTCCCAGGAACCCAGCAGTGGCCAGGTACTCCCTGCCCACGCCCAGCCCAGCCAACCTGTTCTTGCTTCCTGGGATGGGAGGAAGAAACACCTGCCAGGTCTCAGGGAAACTGCCAATTTCCCAGAGACACAAGGGACCCAGGCTGGCCTCTCAGACTCTCAGGCAAACAGGAAGCCTGCGTCCCTGGAGACCACGCTGGGGATCCTGACTGGGGATTTCCTTGACCCTAAGCAGGCGGTCCTTCTGGCCAAGCCCCTGAGGCAAGGAGAGAACTTCTCCCCCCGGCCGACATACGGCAGCGGGCAGAGGGGAGGCCCCTGGCTCCCTCGAGGGGCGGGCAGCAAGGAGGCCAGGCTCTGCTCTCCGGCCCACCCCCGTGCTGCCCGGGGCGTCCCAACTGGGCGGAAGCGGGGGCAGGTGACTCTGCTGGAGCAGGTCAGCAAGGAGGAAGAGAGGAGGGCTTCCTGCCCAGCAGACGCAGCCCCAGCAAGGAGCACCATGCAGGTAGAGGCCAGAGGAGGCCGGGTGTGGGAGCTGGGGGACCTCAGGAGGGCTCCTCCCAGGAACTCTCATGGCCAGCTGGCTGCCGCTACGCTGTTACACCCCCTTCCCCCGGAAAAGGAGGCCTTGGGCAGGCAGGCTTGGCAGAGGGTGTCCTGTCCTGCTCGCTCCTCAGCCTGAGAACTGTGTCATGTCCTTTTGCTTTCCAAGAAAAAAGCCCGAAACGTGGTGAGCCTGGAGTCCGAGACAGCCCGGTGAGGCCATGGGCTGGGGGGTGGGGGCCGGCCACCCTCCTGGGAGAGCTGCTCCCCCATTTGCCTGGGCCAGTGGAGACCAGCCCCTGATGGAGGTCAGGCCCTGGTGGCAGATCCATGCAGGACTTCTGGGAGAGGGGACTTCCTTCACCCTGTCCCTGCTGGGGAATGCGAGGGACCTCCCGGGCCCCAAGGACAGGGACATGGGGACTGCTGTGGCTGCTGGGAATCTGCAACTTCTAAGGCTGCCTGGCACTCTTGACCATCAAGGGGGCATTCTGCGGCTCCAGGAGCTTGCTTGTCCGGGATTTCCCGGGCTGGCCACCAGCAGAGGGCAGTTCCTCCAGTCCGCAGCTGGTCTTCCTGCGGCAGCATGAGGCGTCAGGGCTGGACAGGTGACCTGGGTGGTGCCCGGCCCCCAGCTGCTTCCTGGGGCCCAGGGGCCAGGCCCACCCCCCTGATCAGCCCCGGTCTGGCCCCAGCCGGCAGTGGCTGTCCAGATGTTTTGGAGCCTGGTGGCACTTGGTGCAAGAACGGCGGACAGCGGCTGCAGCAGAGGCCCTGGGCCACCCGCAGGTGTTACGCAGAGGCCTGTGGGCGCTTGGGCGGGCTCCGCGGCTCCAGGAGGCCCAGCTGGAGGTGGCGTGGAGGCGACACACTCAGGCCTTACTGGCCCAGAGCTTCCAGAAGGTCAGGGGCCTCCCGGTTGGGCCATGGGGCGGTGATGAAAGGCTGGTATGTCTGGGGAGGGGGTTCCTGTGGGGCACCTGTTCCGTACCTCCTCAGTGAGCTGCGGTAGAGCGGGTGGAGGGCCACCCAGACACCTGAACCAGCTCTGCTGGTGTTCACATCCTGCCTCCGCTACTTTCCTTTTTCCACGATTTCTTGCTATGTGGCTTTGGGCAGGTTACTTAACCTCTCTGCGCCTTAGTTTCTTTCGCTCCAAAATGGGATAATAATAATAGTACCTACCTTTCAGGGCTGCTGGGAGGTTAAGTTAATAAATAGAAAGGACTTAGAACCCTGCGTAGCACACAGCAAGTGCTCTACCGTATGAGTGGTTGCTATCTTTTACCCGTGGCTGGTCAGCCAGGACTGCCAGGACACGTCTGTGTTCTTCCCTCCTTGGGAAACGGGTCCTCTGGGAGGGCCCAGCTCCAGGCTCTGCCTCCCAAGGAAAGCGCTGCATCTTGGGCTCCTTCTCTCCATTCATTCATTTATTCCCAAAGGGGCCAGGCAGTCTACAGGTTAAGACCGAAGGCTTTGGAGTCGGACATTTCTGTCCCTGCACCCCACCCTGGTGCCCCCTCTTGGGGCACATTTGAGGCTGCCGCTGACATCCTTCTCTCCCTCTCTCTTCCCCAGTGGAGAAACCGGACTCTGCAGCAGAAGCAGGGGCAGCCGCACGTCCAGGCTGGGCCGGGACCCCCACCCTCTGGGGCAGGACAAGGCCAAGGCCCCTCAGGAAGGGAGCCAGGGGTGGACCCCACCAGGAGAAACAGGTAGTGCAGGACACCCCAGTGGCCCCTGGGCAGTGCTGGTGGCCTCCCTTCCCCCGCTTCCTGCCTCAGTGTCCCCCCTCCCCGCTCCCCCCATAAGAGAATGAAGATGAAACCTGCAGATGTGGACAAAGCTTTGTGCAAGAGTATGTCCATGGCAGCATTATTTCTATTGCTTGTAAAAACTTCAAAACAGCCTAAGTGCCCCACGGTGAGGGAGAAAATTATGGTTTAGCAACTGTTCAATACGATGTTCATCAAGACTTTAAAAATTCCTCCCCATTCATTTTTTAAATTTTTCGTTTCAATATCTTTATTGGTGTTATTTCTAATTGTAACAGTAATGCGTGTTTGATTTGAAAAAAACACTCCCAAATAGTTGAACCTTTCACCGCCCTTCCCCATGTATTCCCCCTTCCTAGAAGTAGTTTCATGGGTATTTGCATGGAATTTTTAGTGACAAGGAGAAATGGTTTTGGTATGTTAGATGGGGGGGGGAGGCTAAAAAATGGTGTGTAAGATATTTTTCGTGCACATGAAACAATACAGAAGGAAAAACAGTGAAATGTCGTACAATTACTTAGCACTACCGAACAGCTCACTTAGAGATGGCTAAGACAGTTAAGCTTCATGTATTGTGTATTTTATTATTGTGTATTGCTCAAAATGAAAATCAATAAATATTTCGTCCAAAAAACATGCTGAAATAAGCAGATAGTGCTTATCTCTGGAGCAGTGAAATTCAAGTTGGCTATTTCCTCTCCATTCCCTCAATCTTCCACTACAGCAAACGATGGGGTTTGTTTCTATTTGTAAATGAAACAAATGTGTTTAAAATAATTATTCAAATGCCATTTGTTTGAATACATGTTTGCTGTGAGAATCCAAATGGTATTGAAGAGAATGAAATGGGGCGCCTGGGTGGCTCAGTCGTTAAGCGGCTGCCTTCGGTTCAGGTCATGATCCCAGGGTCCTGGGATCGAGCCCCATGTCGGGCTCCCTGCTCCGCGGGAAGCCTGCTTCTCCCTCTCCCTCTGCCTGCCACTCGCCCTACTTGTGCTCGCTCTCTG
Organism: Phoca vitulina; assembly: GCF_004348235.1. Taxonomy (NCBI): domain Eukaryota; kingdom Metazoa; phylum Chordata; class Mammalia; order Carnivora; family Phocidae; genus Phoca; species Phoca vitulina. The sequence goes on along the minus strand of NW_022589705.1, from coordinate 92,375,441 downwards.
TCAAATAAATAAACAAAATCTTAAAAAAAAAAAAAAGAGAGAGAGAGAGAATGAAACAAAAGCAGAACCTCCCCCCAGATCGCTTTGATAATCAGGGATGATATGGAGAGAACGGGTTGGGGTAGGGGCAGCTGAGCGCACATTTGCACCTGCCGTGGTGGTGGCCGGGTGGCCAGGTTGGGACTGTGTGCTCTCCCTCAGCCTGACCCGGGGCATCGGTTTCTCTATGGGCAACTTCACTCACAGTCCAGGGAGTCCGAGGGAGGAGGCAGGAGCCTGGCCAAAACCAGCTGGAGGCGATGGGGTAGACCAGATGCTGCAGGTCTTACAACAACTGGCCGGTGAGCTGTGGGCCCCGGGAAAGTAGGGGAGAGGGAGCGGGGTTGGCCCCAAGCACCCACACTGGGCAGGGCTGGGGCTCCTGAGCGAATGAGTGCTTACTGAGCGTCTACTTGGACAGCTTCCCAGACACGATTTCATTTGAGCCTCACGGGACCTGGGCAAGGCTTTGTGCCCAGTTTACGGATGGGGAAAGTGAGGCACAGAGAAATTAAGTGACCAGCTTGAGGGCACACAGTATGAAAGGTGCACATCCTGTATTTGTGTGCGTTGATGTTAATACAGCTCCTGCAGAAGCTTGAGTGTTCGAACCGGAAGGTCCCTCAGACATCACTCACTCCAGGGAAACTGAGGCCCAGAGACGGGGAACGACAGAGCCTCCTCCTGTCCTGAACCTCCCTACTCTCTCTCTCCACTTTACAGTCTTCCTGTTGTGGTACCATCAGAAGGACTGGGCCAGGCGGGAGAGGGGGTTCCAGGGAGAGGCCTCCCAGGTCACACCGAAGACTCAGAGGAGGGGGAGACGCCCCCAAGCCCGGTGCTCTCCTGCTGTAGATGCACCCAGGGTGGCCTTGCCGGACACTCAGCAGCGGAGAGCCTGGCTCTGCAGGTAGGGAGAAGTAGAAGAAGGTGGGAGTGGGGACCCCCTTCCTTGAGGCAGAGGGATTTGGTCCTAAGCAAAGCTCGGTGCCGGCAGCCCCCCAGCCCCGCTCCTGGAAGCACGGCAGTCACACAGGGTACGCCAGTAAGTGTCGTGAGCGGAAGGAACACAGATCCATAAGAGGGTTTTTCCCGTGTTAATTTTTTATGATGCGACATTTACATCTTACACAAAAGTAGAGAAAATAGGTACTAACCCCCAGCGTCCCCATCACCAAGCTTCAAGAAAATCGCCTCCTGGGGGCGCCTGGGTGGGGCAGTCGGTTGAGCGTCTGACTCTTGGTTTCGGCTCAGGTCATGATCTCAGGGTCCTGGGATCGGGCCCCGCGTCAGGCTTGGCGCTCAGCGTGGAGTCAGCTTGAGGTTCTCGCACTCCTTCTCCATCAGCCCCTCCTGTTCATGCTTTCTCTTTCTAAAATAAATAAATAAAATCTTTAAAAAAAGAAAGAAAAAGAAAATCACCTCCTGAAAACCTTGTTTCATCTGTACCCCAACTGCTTCCCCTATGTTATTTTAAAGCAGGCCCCCCACATCATACCGTTTCACCCATAAATACTTCTATAGCATCTCTAAAAGATAGGGACTCCTTTCAACAACATAACCACCGTGCCACGATCACGCTTAAAAGTGAACATTAATTCCTTAATACCAACTGTTTTACAGGTACACATTCTGTTATAGTTTGTTTGAACCAGGATCTAAATAAAGTCCTCATGTTAAAGTTGGTCGATAAGTCATTAAAGTCTTTTTGAGCTCTGGGGTCCCCTCTAGTTTTTTCTTTGCAATTTATCTGTGGAGGAAACCAGGTTGCTGATCAAGTAGAGTTTCCCCGGGTCCACATCCTGCTGCCTGCATCCCCCAGTGCAGTTTCTTTTTTTCAAAGATTTTATTTTTATTTATTTATTTGAGAGAGAGAGGAGGGAGGGGGAGAGGGAGAGAGAGAAGCAGACTCCCCACTGAGCAGAGAGCCCCACGTGGGGCTGGATCCCAGGACCCTGGGATCACGACCTGAGTGAGCCAAAGGCAGACACTTTACCGACTGAACCACCCAGGCGCCCCCCAAGTGCAGTTTCCTAGGAGAACTTTGAGTGAAGTTTGCTGAGCTCAACCATGGTTCCACGGAGATGTGAGGATGAATGCTTGGCCCGTTGAGGGAGAGCCAGCAGGAGAGCGCCAAGCGAAGGAACCATACAGGCAAAGGCCCGTGACAGGGGAGTGTGGGAAACTCAAAGGACACCCTGGCAGCCCAGGGTGGGGGCCGGGGGGGGACCGCTGGGGGTTTTCAGCAGGGGAGCAAGATGACTGCATTTGAGATTGGAAAAAGATCACTCTGGCCACTGAGCTGCCAGTGCCTGGAGGGGCCCCGAGTGGATGCGGGAGGCTGCGGAGGCCATCCGGGCACCCGGCGGTGAGGGCGTGGTGGCCCGAACAGGGTCAGAGAGTGAAGTGGCTTGTCCAAGGCCTCAGCAGTGGCACGGACGACTCATACCAGCGCCTTCTCTCGGTTCCCCAGGTGCTTTGGGGCCTGGCAGCAGTTTGTGCAAAGAGCCGCCCGGTCCCGGGACCACCTGGCCCGCCGCCGGGCAGGGAGCCTGAAGTTATGTCTGCAACAGTGGGTGCGGATGAAGCAGCTCCGGGCCTCAGATGGAGCGAAGGTGACCCGGCTGTCCCTCTGTCGCCAGAAGGCGGGTGAGCAAGCAAGTGGCAGGCCGAGGGGCTCCCTTTCCCTCCCACCCCAGCAAACAGTGGCACCTAAGCTCCGTCTGTGGTGGGCCCCAGTGGAATTGATGGCTTCTCGTGATGGGAGGTGGTAGAACCCAGCGCATTCTGGGGGGTGCGGTCTGATGGCCCGGGAGGGTCCAGGAGGGGTCCCCAGAGTGGGCAGGCCTTGGCTGGGCCCCATCCTCACTCCGGGTCAGGAGCTTCTCTAGGCAAGAGACTTCGTTCCATCTTCCACTAGGAGGGGACGTGATCCCTGCTCTCGGAAGCTCCTGGTCTGGGGGATAATACACAGCCCTTGTCCCCCTCCCCCCAAAAAAATATCTGATAGGGGAAAATGGGCTCTTTGAGGTGTCTTGGAGGGGAGGATTTGGAAGCAGTGGGAGGGGGCAGTGCCTGGGAGGGGAGGTCCTAAGGAGGGGTGAGGCGGGCTGGGGCAGCAGCCCACACCATCCCTGACTGCCATGGGTGCCGCCAAGGGCTTTGGGTGGAAGGAGGTCCCTGGGGACACGGCTGATTCATCCTTTGACTGCTTCTCAGGGAATGTGGCCCTCTGCAGCTCAGCGCCTGGAGCGGCTACAGCCCGTGGCCGGGGGGTAGTGGCTCAGGCCCAGGGGCTGCCCCAGGAGCAAGGCGGGGGCTCCCTGCAGGAAGCCTGCCGGAGACTGGCCCTGCACCGGGCACTGCTGCTCTGGAGGACGAGGCTCTCCCAGCGCCAGAGGGCGGAGTAGGTGTCCATGAGCCTGTGACCTGGGGTTGGGCCCGGGGGTACGTACAGGGTGGGCACGTGAGCAGTGCTCAGCCCTGGCAAGTGTCCCACGGAGAATGGGCCAGGTCCTGCCCTTCCCCGAGGTTCCTGCAGGGACCCTGGCATGCTGCGGTAGCCGGCAGGCAGGTGCGGGGCTGAGGCAGGTGGTCCAGGGGCCGGGAGACAGTGATTGAGCAGAGAGCAAGCTGTGGGAGCCATGGGGTAGCCGGGGACACAGACACAGACCCCTACCTCCCAGGGGGGCTGGAACCTGATGGAGAGGTTGCTTGCTTCTCTCCGGGCTAGAGGGGGGAGTCCCCTGGTGGCAGGAACAGTGTCTGCCTCACCTCGGTCTGGCATGTTAGAGGCATGATAGATACTGTAAGCAAGTAAGTGCCCCCGTCTGCCTCGTTATACAGCTGGAGAAACTGGGGCTCAGAGGGCCGAGCAGCTTGCTCTAAATCACACTGTGAATTAGGAGCAAGAAGATCCCTGTTGCTTTTCTACAAGACAGTCATTGCTGGGACTGAGAGTCCAGGCTGATGGCTGTGGGTGAGGGGGTGATGGGGGTCAGGAGGGGCCAGCGACGCCAATGAGACCTCAAGTGGAACGTAAGCCAGCAGTTGCAGGGATAAGAATTCTGTCATCAAAAGCCCCATACTGGGGCACCTGGGGGACCCAGTCAGTTAAGCATCTGCCTTCAGCTCAGGTCATGATCCTGGGGTCCTGGGATTGAGCCTCACATCAGGCTCCCTGCTCTGTGGGGAGCCTGCTTCTCCCTCTGCCCCTCACCCCCACTCGTGCTCTCTCTCTCTCAAATAAATAAAATCTTAAAAAAAAGAAAGAGAAAAAGAAAGAAGAAGAAAGAAAGAAAGAAAGAAACAAGGAAAGAAACAAGGAAAGAAAGAAAGAAAGTCACATGCCTAGTATCCATCATCCCACACCCACTTGGTCCACCTGGACCCTCCGTCTCTTTGAACGAAGCCCCTAGAACTCCCAGAGAAGTCAGTTCACCATGATCCCTCAGAATATAGCTCTCCCTCCTCCAGTCCATCCTCTAGCCTCTGGGCATCAGGGAACAGTATCTCCCTACAACAGAGCTAGGGCTGCCCTGTGATCTAAAATAAGTATTTGGATCCCACGTCTCCTGCTATTTGGAGTTTGGAGAAATGACCTTCCATCACGCCTCAGTGCCCTTATCTTTATAACCGAGCAGAGGCAGAAGTACTGATGTGACCATACATGTGGTCTCCTGAGTCTGGGGTCCTTGGGTCCGGGGCCCAGCTCCCTCTCCCATCAGGAGTGTGGCGAGGATCGCGAGGTGATGCAGGTGTAGTTAGCAGCGGCCTCAGCCTTAGATACTCGTGAGAGTCACTCTGGGAGCTCTGGAAAAGTTAGGAAGCCCAGGCCGCACCTAGACTGCTAAGTCAGAATCTCTGGGGGTGGGACCCCAATGGGCATGAGTACGTCTCAGAGCCCCCAGTAGTCCCATATGTGGCCTGGTGTTTGGCATGGGAGGCCCCCTTCTAGATCAGCTCTGGCAGAGACCCAGCCGGGGGGTAGCACCTGCTTGGCAGCCCCGTCAGCCAGGGGGTGAGGCTGGGGCCCAGGGACTCACCTGCCCCTTCCTGTAGCTCCTTCCTCCGGGGCATGCGGCAGCAGATGATTCGGCGTATCCTGAGGGGGTGGCATTTGAAGGCGTGGGGTCCGAGCACCCCATCAGACAGTGCCAGGACCACCTTGGCCCCGGAGCTCCTGAGCGGCATCCTGGGAAGGGAGCCCTTGCTGGGCTGCAGCCCACCCCGAAGCTCACTAGAAAAGGTGAGGGGCAGGGGGTGGGGGGCAGGTGGGAGGAAATGGTGGGGACAGGGCAGGGGCCCAGGGATCCAGGACTCCATCCCTCCCTCCCCAGGCTTCCATGGCCCCCACCCTCTTGGAGACCCTCCGGCTGAGCTTTTTATGGGCCTCTGAGCAGCGGCAGAAGGCACGGTGCCTTCTGCTCTGGCAGGTGCAGGCCCAGCAGTCCCGGGGTGCAGCGAGGTGGCACCAGTGTACTCTTCAGAGGCGGTAGGGACCCCTCCCCATGGTGGGTGAGCCATGCCACCCACCACTCTGTGGACATCCTGTTCCCAGTCCCCTTCCCATTATTCCTTGACCTTCACAGCAGCATCCCTTTGCGGTCTGCCTCCCAGAGGGCTCCCATCTCACGCTCCAATCTGTTGGTACCCAGACTCAGGTCCTCTGGACTTCTGCCCTCCTAGCCTGCCAGTCGTTTCTCCCAGACACTTCATAGCTGTGGCTCATTCATCTATTCATCCGCAGCACAATGCTCAAGTGTCGGTCTGCCTGGGTTCTAATCCCAGCTTTGCCCCTCGCTAGCTATGTGATCTTGGGCAAGTTGCTTAACCTCTCTGTGTCTCCTCCATCTCTCCATTTGTATGGGGATGATAACAGTAGTCACTCCGATGGGCATCAACAAGGTAGGGGCACGCAATCCCCTGGCCCAGTACCTGGCACATAGTAAGCACTCAGTTCATGGCAATGTTTATCACTGGTGGCTGAGCTCAGGACTTGGTTGGGGTCCGAGGTCCCATCTTATCCCTAACCTGTCATTGTGACACTCGGAGTAGCATTTGAGCAGTCCAGCCCCCCCAGCAAGCCACGCTCCCCCATGAGGGAAACAGGGAGAAGACTCCCCTCGAACTCCTAGGAGAGCCTGGGGTGGCACTGACCATCCTCAGGGTGGACGCTCCCCTTCCTAGCATCCTCCTCGGCTGGAGCCACTGGGCCACGGCCCGAGGGGCCCGGAGAGAGCTGGCTGTTGGCTGGGCCTGGGACCGGAGCTGCAGGGCCGCGCTGGGCTTGTGGCGGAGGCGGCTGGTGCAGGGGCGAGAGGTGGAGCAGTGGGTTCGGGCGCGGGGCCGCACACTGGTTCGACGCGCCCTGCACTGCTGGCATTCCTCCTGGCAGAGTGAGTCGGGGCCTGGCTCCGGGTCACTGAAGGGGAGGGAAGGGCTCGGTCCATCAGGGAGACCCAGGGTTTTGTGTCCTCCAGCACAGAGTCCAGTGATGGGACCCCCACAGGGCACACCCAGGACGGGGAGGGGGCAGAGCGGAACCTAGGGGCCTGGACATTGCCCGTCCGTTCCCTGGCTATGTGGACCTTACACAAGCTACATAACCTCTCTGAGCCTCAGCTTACTCATCTGTAAAATGGGGATCACAGCAGTACCCTCCTCATAGGGTGATTGTGGGGAGTCTATGAGACCATCCATGCAGTGTTGGCTCAGAACCCAGCTCCTAGTAGGTGTTACTGTCATCATCATCTTGTCTTCATCCTCATCCTCATTATCCTCACCTGGCCTTCAGGAGTCATGGGCCTGAGCACTGAGTCATGGTGTCCTCAGAGCCCAGCATAGGAGGTGATCACTGCGGGCCGTTTTCGAGGCTTCCCACTATACTAACACATCGTATCAATGAGCTGGCGGGTGGGGACCTGGTCGTTCTGGAAAGTTCATGTCCTGTCCACTGGGGACAGCTGCTTCTCCAGCCCAATCGCTGCCCAGTTATGCTGACCCAGGGTTGCCAGACCTCATTTTCAAAGAAAAGCTGGAAATCTAGATTTTTACATGAATTCTCCTGATTCCTAAACATTTCCAAGAAATGAAAAACAATGAGCTGGGTTGGCCTGGTCATTGCAGGATACTTGTAACCGAAGCATTTAAACCCTGGGGGCCTCCTCTGCCCCTGCTTGGGTCAAGTGCAAAGGGCTGGCTGAGGAGGGGCCCACAGTTACCCAGGGCTGAGGGGCAAGGCTAGGATGAACACCCGGGGGCATCTCGGCGTCTCTCTGGCCACAGGGCAGCAGTTCCTGCATGCAAAGTATCAGAGGTGGGTGCAGGTCCATCTCCGGGGCTTGAGGAGGTCCGTGTTCCAGAACTGGCGGCAGGCAGCAGCTCGTCGGAGACACCCAGTGGAACCCCCAGAGCAGCTTCTACTGCACAGGTGGGTGGGCCCGGGGGTAGGAGGATGAGGGTCATCTCCACTCTGGAAAAAGCAGAGAGACAACTCAGGGGACCTAACGAGGGAGCCATAGAGTCATGACCACCGACCTTCCTTTACTTGCTTTGTTCGAGGGGTGCCCACCTGATGCCCTGATGAGCCCCAGGTCTCCAACTCCTGGCCAGGTCAGTCCTTTGGTTTGAGAGGACACAGGGAAGATGGGGGAAGTCCATGCCTCAAACATCCACCATAATGTGTGTTCCAGTGTCTTGCCCATGTCTGGTTTGAGCGCAGGCAAGTTCTACTCTATACAGTTGCCAAAAGAGCGAGCTCTTCATCTAAATAGAGATGTTCTAGTAAAACATATATAGCTCATTCGTGCAGAGTTAAAAGCAGCGGGGACAGATGATGCTTCCTCCCACAGTTCAGCTACAAATTCGCAGATGTTCACGGTGTCCCCGCACGGGCGGCCGGCCATTGACGGCGGATTACGGATCCTGAACAGATACAGCTGAACAGTGGGCACAGTTTTTTTGGCCCTTCCTGGAGTGGGCACTGTGCTCCCCTCACCAGCCTCCTGCCCCCGAGTGGGCTTGTGAGGGGAGACCAGGCCTGGCTGCCCCCCCGCCCCGGTGGCACTGACCCTTGACCCCACACCTGCTATGTTCCCACGACCTCCTGGGAGCACCTGCCCTCCTGAGTCCGCCTGCTCGTGCGGAAGCCCTGAACCAAAGCCAGCACTTTGACCCTTTACACATCGGTTCCTACGTTCTGAAGGCACAGGGTTGTGTATGCAAAGCCACGTATAACCTAGGACACTTTGGGGCGGCATCTGTGGGTGCAATTTGGAATAAATGGGACTTTTGATGCTGAAAGTCAGCTGGGCCTCTCCTCTGCTCCTGTTTTTCAGCCACTTCCAGGCCTGGTGTGGAGCTGAGAGAGATACAGGGGTGGTCCCGGCCACGGGAGCCTCTCAGGATGGCCCGAGAAAGGCCGTGGGGGCAATTGCCATGTGGCAGGACGCCCAAGCAGCCAAGGCCTGGGCACAGGAGCAGTTTGTGGCCCGGGCCTCCGTGGCCCGCTGGAGAAGCCACGTGCAGGGGGGACGGGCGGACAGGCAGCTGAGCAGGGCCCGGGCCCGGCAGGCCTTCGTAGCATGGCAAGCAGCTCTGGGCCAGCGCCACAAGGCCCGCCGCCTGGCAGAAGGCAGAGTGGCCCTGTGCCGGACACAGCGGGTGCGTGAGTCCCGCCTACGCCGGGTCAGCCGAGCCCGTGCTGCCCAGAAGCTGAGCGCCAGGTGGGTGCCCGTGGCCAGAGGGCAGTCCCACATGGTGCTTCCAGCTCAGTCTGTTTCTGAGGCCTTGAGCTTGTTGTTGGCAGAGGTAGAGGGTATTTGGTGGCTGGTGACAGGGCTCAGGAGGCTGGGGTCAGAGGGAGAGGCGGTCCCAGCCACTGCAGCTCGTCCTGGGGTCCAAGGCCAGACCTGCACTTTCCAGCAGTGCAACCCCTCTCTGAGCAAGTCTTTGAAGGTCAAAGGAAAATAACAGGCCTGCCTTAGAGAGAGAATGCATGGGAGCACTCGGCTCAGGGGTCAGAAACACAGCAGGTGCTCATTAAACAGTGCTCTTGTGAGGGAGGGCGAGGCAAAGTGTAGCAGCAGGACTGCCCGCTCTCTGTTGCCTCAACAAGATGCTTGTCCCTGACGTGTGATGTTCTGCTGCTCTACGGGCCTCTTTTAACCAGATTTCCCCAGAAGAGGGATGAGGGGAGGAGCACCAGTGCGGGCTTAGCCTGGAGGTCCCCGCGCAGCAGGGCACTGGCGAGGGCTGGGAAGGACCCCCTACAGCCCACCACACGTGGTTTCCTCCCTCTCTCCCAGTGTCCTAGAGGCCTGGGCCCAGTCAGCAGCCAGGGGCCGTGTCCAGCGAGCCACCATCACCCAGTTCCAGCAGGCTGGGTCCAGACGCCTCCTGTGGACCCACTGGGCCCAGTGGCAGGCAGCGCTGCTCAGTATGTGGTTGGAACCACAGGCGGAGGCCCAGGAGGCCCGTGCAGTTGACCTCAGGCAGTGGCCCAGGGTGGCCAGCAGAGGACGCCTCCTAGCGCTGACCAACACTCCAGCCCCATGGAAGCAGGTGAGACAGCCTAGGTAGGGTGGGAGGTCCAAAAATGACCTGAGGGCCAGTGGCCTCAGAATCAGCTTGCTTCAGCCCGTGGTGGCAAATGTGGCTGGATACTTATCCAGGGGACCCAATGGCCTTATGCACACTACCCCTACTAGGTTCTAGAACAGCCTTCTGGCTCTGGAAGACTGCCATCTTTGGGTCCATCAGCAAACATTTACTGAGCACCTACTGAGAGCCAGCCCAGCACAGGTCTGCCACAAAAACAAATACCGTGGTCACAGTCTATTAGGGAGACAGACACCTGAACTCATATGTACCCTGGTGCAGCCTAGAGTCAGGTACCTGGGGACAGGAACAACTATTCGCCAAGTCCCTTTTGGTCCTTATTGGAAAAATTAACGCTCACTACAGGAAAATCAGGACGTACAAAGGAAATGTTGCTTTCATAACTCCCTCCACCCAAAGACAACCACCAGTCCCCTCTCCGGACCAGAAGCAGTTAGTTCTGGGGCGCCTGGCTGGCTCAGTCAGTGGAACACGTGACTCTCGATCTCAGGGTTGTGAGTTCAAGCTCCATGTTGAGTGTGAAGACTACTTAAAAATAAAACTTTTAAAAGGGAAAAAAAGAGAAACAGTTCTGACACCCTCAAATGGTGACAATAGCTTAATGGCAAACAGGACTGAAGAGGCCAGAATGAAAGGCAAGCACAAGAAGGGACACCGCATTGCAGTCTAGGGACATGTCATTGGAGGGCACACAGCCCCGGAGTTACTGGCAGGCCACACAGTGTTCCTAAAGATGAACTGGAATCATCTAGAATCCTGTTTCAGAATGCCAGGAAGCATGTAATAGATTCTAGAAAGGTTCTTAGAAAAAAGATTTAAAAAAAAATTTTTTTAAAGATTCCATTTAGAGAGAGAGCACACGCGTGTGAGTGCAAGCAGGGGCAGGGGCAGAGGGAGAGAGGATCTCAAGCAGACTCCACACTGAGCACGGAGCTCGATGCAGGGCTCCGTCTCACGGCCCTGAGATCATGACCTGAGCCAAAATCCGGTTGGACATTTAACTGACGGAGCCACCCAAGCACCCCTACATTGTTTTTTAAAACGGAATTGAAAGGACCTAACTTTGGTTATTTGCAGAATCCATATATTCACACTTGGGGGGCTATGGCAACAGCAGATTCTGGGGGCTCAGTATTTTATTTCTAGATCTGTGTCACAATTTTATTTTCAGTCTGTTTAAAAATACTAATATTCCATTCTTATCAGCAAAGGCAGGCGGGATCCCATGTGCTGACGGGAGAAACAGAGGCATACTGAAACCAAAAGTAAATGCTGGGAAGGATAGCTAGGGTGCTTGGCTCCAGGGCCCCCCCTTTCTACCACATGCACACACGCACCCAGGCGGCCCTCACCGAGCCACACAAGCGCTATTATGCCTCCTTGTGGCAGAGAGGTCCTTCGAGAGCCCCTGGTCCGTGGTAGAGCAGTGGCTGGGCTTGGGCTCTGGAGTCAGATGGCTCCGAGACAGGGGGCCTCAGGCAGGTAATCTCACTTTGTAAAGCCCAGGTGGGGAGAGAAGACCTGCTCACAGGCTGCCAGGGCACGGGTGAGCGCTCACCAGGTGTGGACCAGGTCCGCTCCTCTGCTTGAGTCTCCAGCCACGCTCGGAGGACGGGGCAAGAGGCAGTGGTGTGTGCCCGTGGCCCTACTCCTCCCAGGCACCTTCCCTGCCTCCTCTGGGAGCCTCGGGGCCACACAAGAGGCGGCGGCCCTGCTTCTGGTCAGGGGCAGGACACGAAGAATCCGGCCAGGTTGCCTGGGATGCAGGGGGTCCAGGCCCATGGGGTTCAGGTTCTCCTCTCTGGCTGTTCCCTCAGACCCACTGCTTCGGGACACTGCCCGGCCCAAGCCAGCACCACCGCCACGGCGGACAGAGGAAGCAGAGAGAAACGTCCTGGGCTCAGAGTAAGGAGACCTGCCCCGGGGGCCAGACATCTCACAGGCCTGGAAATGCTTTTTATGTACGGATTTTGTTAACTTCTTCTCCCAGGCAGCAAGGAGCCCCCTCTCTGCCATGCCTTCCCACGCCGGTGGCAATGGCCTGGATGCACCGGCCAGACCCCAGGCTGGGCCCCTACAAAACCAGGAGGGGACTGCAGCTCTGAGGCTGGAGCCCTCAAAGGCCAAGGCGAGGCCGCTAAGAGACAGCTGGGGTAAGAGCAGCTGCGCCTGTGCGTGTGAGTGGGGTGGGTGGGCCCGGGGGCAGGGCCTGGGGCCGGGCTGAGCCGGGGGCCGGGCCCTCGCTCAGGCCAGTGCTCGTTCCTGGAGGATCCAGGGGGGTCCGTGGCTCTGCCCTTCTTCCCGGTCATGAAGGGGTCCTGATGCTCTTGGCTATCGGGGTGCACGCCAGGGCCTCTCCCCACCAGGAGGAAGTACCTGCAGCGCTGGCACCGTGAAGCACCAATTCGCCGGCTCTGGGGCCCCCAGCGGGCCAGGCACCTGGCCGCACCAGGGCAGCACCGGGTAGATGCTCAGGGCGCCGAGCAGCTGGCACGGACGCTGGTGAGTGGGGGCAGCCCCTCCCCAGCCTAAGCTGATCTCGCAGCTCACCTCGTCCCCGACCCTAACTGCTAGAAATGACGTCTCTCAAAGCATCTTGGTCTCTGTACGGATCAAGTCTGAAAGCTTGGGGTCAGGTGCAAGGACCTGCATTAGCGCACCTTAAAGGGCACCCCGCCCCCCGCCGCCCCGTCACAGCCCCTTCCTCCTGGTGCTGCAGAGCGGTAGGGGGAAGACACAGCAGAGGGGCTGGGGGGCAGCAGCGGCCCAGCCGGGGCCTCTCACTCCCCACCCCCACAGCTGAGCCAGTGGCACCTGAAGTGGGCCTGGCGTGTGTGGCGGCGGCGGGCCCTGCGGCTATGGGTGGCTCAGCGACTACAGCAGCAAGAAGGTGACCGCGTCCTTTCCCAGGTACGGGGGTGGCCCCCACCCCCCAGCAGCCCTTCCGAGCTGGGGGCCCTCCTTGTCACCACCCCCCAGGGCCCCTCCATTTTCAGGGGCAGGGTCAGTTCCGTTAGAGAAAACATAGCTTGGGTCCCGATTTAGCTGGCGATCATGCGCTCGGCCCAGTCCCACCCAGCCACTTGGTGTAGGAACGAGGCTTGGCCACAGCATGGCTGCCACTCACACTAGCCCATGTTGGGTATGGGTCCCTAAGTGCCCCCTCCCTTATCTGCCCCACTCTGAGCATAGGTTCCCAGACCTTAAGTCAGATCTGTTCTGAGCCTGTGCATTAGGCCTGGGGCAGAGCTGGCTGGCGGGCAGGCGGGCTGGCTGGGGTGGAGGCGGGGGGGGGGGGGGGGGGGGTCTCCTATTCCCTCTGGGAGAGACGGAACAGGGCACAGGTGTTAGCCTAGCACATACAGCAGACCCAGAAGGGAGCCAAATAGCCTTTCCTTCCTCCTCCCCAATTCCAGGCCTTGGAGAAGTGGCGCCAGCACCTGGCAGCCAGGGGCTGGAAGAGAGGAGCCACCAGCAGCCTGATACCCAAGCCAGGTGGGCATCAGGAACCCGGGAGCAGGCTGGAAGCGGCTCGAGCCCGTGTGTGGTGGACTTGAGGCGGAGCAGGGGACCCAGCTGCAGCTGTGACTTGTTCCCATAGAAAGAAAAACAACACTGAGCCCAGCCTCCCTAAGGAAGGAACCATGCTCCACCCATCAGGGGAGTGCAGCCTGGTGACAGAGGGGCCAGCTCTCTGAGCTCTGAAGGACAATAAAACACGGTCCTTAGTCCTCGCTGCTTCTCTTGCTCAGCGTCTCCTAAGGGCCGCCCCTCTGCCTCGGTCAGCCACCCTGGGAAGGAAGCGGAGAGGGTACAGCTGTGAGTCTGCCCGCCTCTTCTGCCATCAGGCTGCTCTCTGGGCACCTACCCCCACTCTCCTCCTGCTGAGCCAGCGAGGACCAGCAGGCAGGGACCGGGACCAGGACAGGGAACAGCTTCTATGCATCTAGCAGTCACTGGCCACTGGCAGTGGGGCTCGAGGGCTGACTCCTGGGGAGCGCTGCCAGGCAGACCGCTTCGGGAACAGGCCGAGCAGACGGGAGGAGGTAGCTGGCGCTAAGAGGTCCCATCTAAAAAACTAAGCCAGGAAGAAGTCAGTCCTGCTCAGTTGAGCCTTAGCTTTGCCCTTGACAGTAACAGGCAGGGTATCCTTCCATGGCCAGGCGGAAAAAAGGGCAGGCCAAGGGCTTCACCAAGTATAAGGGTTCAGATGCCTTTAACCTCTACAAGGCACTTTCCCTCTTGAACCACCAGAATACAGAAAAGCAGCACAGTAGAAAAGTGAAAGCCCAGCTGGCTCTCAGGCAGCCGGGGGCAAGAAATGCTTGCCTTATCGGGTTTCAGGCCAAGGCCTGTCCGGAGGCCTGGCGGGTGGCCTGCCAAGCAGGTGGGCAGGGTAGGGGTCTGCCCCTCCAGCCACAAGCAGGACCACCTCCGAGGTGAGCGGGGGCGGGGGGGGCCCTCCGCTCGGCCGGTCTCTTCGGCAGCGCCGCAAGTGCCTGCCACCCAGGTTCACTGCTGTCCCCGCAGGTCCGAAGTGCAAGGTCCCAGGAACTGCCCTGGTTCAGGGGCTCGGTCAGCAACAACCACCCCCTCTTCTTCTCAGGGAGGATGTTGTTCCACCCACGAGGTCCTCTGTGGAGGGAGGTGCTCCTCATATAGGGCACAGACTCTAGGCTGAGCAAGGAAGACCAGGCTCCCTCGAGGGGCTGGCTCCGGTCCAGCCAGAGTGTCTAGCTGCCATCACCACGTGAGGAGTGGAGGCCGGGGCTTGGGGAGAGATGGAAGAGAGGAGGGGTCCCCAGGAAAACCAGGACTGGGGAGGAGGAAGGCAGGACACCAGTGGGCTCAAGCCAAGGACACGAGGACGCAGGATCATAGAGCCTCTGCCCCTTGCTCTGGCGTGGGCCTGTTGAGAAGTTCAAATGTATCTTCCACCACCTGCCAGAGGCAGTTGTCCAGCGGAAACTCATTGTCCACCAAGTTGACCAGGAAATAGTTGTCGTGGATGTACTGGATGATCATGCGGGACGGAGACTCCTCCTCATACAGCTTGCCCCACTGCTCGATCCACAGGGCGAAGGCTTCATCCTGCACCCACACAGACAGGCGGGCAAGGTGAACAGAGCTGCCCTTAGGTCAGGGCTCCATGCTAAGCGCCCCCAGGGCCTCTAAGCTGCTCAACAGGACATTTCCAGAAATAGAGTAAGGCCCACTGCCAAAGTCGCCTCCCATCCCCCAGGCCAGAAATCAACACCCTGAGTCAGAATCAGAGCACAGCCGGAAGGCGGCACCCCCCCCCAGCCCTGGGGGTGTGGCCCCCATGACACCGCCTGCCTAAGGTTTGCAGGGTGAGCAGGGCAGACCCGCTCCTGGGCTCCTGGACCCCTTACCTTCCAGAACATGAAGCTGACAGGATCGACCACCGTAGGCTGGATGATCTCTCGCCCAGGGAAGATGCCCCAAGTGACTGCATTGGGCTGCAGCTCAGGGGCATTAGTGATGTTTTCACCCTGAGGGCAGATGGGCGGGGGTGGGGGAGTGGGGTCAGAGCAGACCTGGGCCTAGACACTGCAGTCCTTTTCTTGCCTGGGAACTCACAGGGGTGGGGTGGGGAGTGGAGCAGGCTTTGCTCCATCCCCTCCACCTGCCCCTCCTAGCCCGGCAGCTCCTAGAACGGCCGGGGGGCTGGGCACTTCCTTCCTCCTCCCCGTGCTCCAAGCTCCACACCCCCCGCATCACATCCCCCACATCCGGTGGCTCCTGCTCACTCCTGCAGGGTCACTCTAGGATCTGTGGATCTGTTGCCGTATCTGCCCAGCCAGGCCGCTCTTTGCTACTCAGATTGCCACAGGGGGCTCTGATTCTAGTCTCCCTGGTCCCATTATCCACATCCCTGTCCACCGTGACCCGTCTATGACAAAACATGGAGCCAAGCCACTGCTGCTCAGAAAGGCTCCCTCTCGCCTTCAGGGGAAAACCAAATTCCCAGCAGGACAGTCAGTACTTCTAGCCTTACTCTGAACCCACTCAGCAGTCCCTGAAGGCTGCGCAGACAATGCCTTTGCACAACCTCCTCCCCTTCCCTGTGAAGCCTTCTCCTTGTGCTCAAAGATTCCAACCACATGGGACCCCTCCAAGCCTTCCCTGACCTCTCAGATTAGACATCCCTCCCCTGGGTTCCCAGCATCCTATACTGAACCTTACTGTTAAAAACGCAACCAGATGTGTAATTACCCACAGACTGGGCCCCCTCCCTAGACCAGGGGCCCTCTGAGCTGAGGGCAGGGGCCTGGCTCTGGGTATACGTTTCCACCATGCCTGGCCCAGGCTAGGTGCTCAGCGCTCGCCGAGGGGAGGAGTAAACCCAGTGCCTTCAGTTCCGGGACTCTGGGCCTGCTGAGCGCCGTCTAAAGCCCGGAAGCCAGCCTACCTTGACGTCCACGATGTGGTAATTAACCCGGAGCTCATACTTCTTCAGCACCTGCAGAAGCGCCCCCACCGTCTCTCGGGAAGTGAAGAACTCCAGGTAGGCCTGTGGCAGGGGGAGAGGCACGCCACATCAAGCCCAGTCCTTGAGCCCTGCTCCGTGTGCACCGTGACTCTGGACGCTGGCCCTCCGGACCACCCCGGGGAGGCGCCCACGCAGACACGCGTGGCAGGACTTGAGACACTGGGGCTAGTGTGGCCACGTGGATTGAATCATGAACTGAGAGCGGGCGAATGCAAGCAAGGGGGAGGGGAGCAGGTACGTGGGATTTCTTGGTCTGGACAGGTCTGAGGGGCATCTGCCACCCTTCTCCCAACCAGGGAAGGCCCCATGGAGAGGCCACTTCAGAAGCCGGACGGGAGGCCCCGTTTGGTAAGCTGAGACACGGGAGCGAGGCCTGACACATCCCGGCCTCCCCACTCACTGGAGGCTAACACGGACACCGAGGGCTTCTCGAGCACCAACTGCCTGTCAGGGATGAGGCCGGGTTCATAGCCTGCAGGGGGAGCACTATTACCCCCATCTCACAGATGAGGAAACTAAGTCCGGAGAAGTTGAGCAACCTGGCTGCACTGAAGATAAACAGCAGAGCTGGGACTCAAACCCAGGTCTTTCAAACTCCAGAGCGCCCGGGCTACGGTTCCAGAATGTCGTTTTAACTCCAGCAGCCCTAGGAGAAAGGTGTCAACTCGGG
This sequence comes from Phoca vitulina, assembly GCF_004348235.1. Classification (NCBI taxonomy): domain Eukaryota; kingdom Metazoa; phylum Chordata; class Mammalia; order Carnivora; family Phocidae; genus Phoca; species Phoca vitulina. Next base: position 92,358,597 of record NW_022589705.1, on the reverse strand, counting down.
ACACCAATTACAGTTCCATTTAGTGAATGCTTCCTACGTTCTTCCCACATGCCAAGCATTTCGGCCCCAGAACGTGATGGGATCTATCCCCATTTTACAGAAGAGACAGCTGAGGCTCAGAGCAGTCAAGAAACCTGCATACCCAGGTCTGACTAAAAACGTGAGCTCCTGTCCGCTCTGATCCTCTGCCCCTCACAATAAACAGACCCCGGGGAGGGAGGCTTCTCTGTCCCCATCTCTGGGGAACCCCTGGGGGCCGGCCGAGGTGGAACAGTCCTGTATGTCCCTGCCGCACCTTCTGGAAGACATAGCCCCCACTGGGGCCCCAGCCCACAATGGGGTCGGAGGATGGTTTCCCATTGATGTTGGGCTGGGAGTTGATGGTGAGGATGCCCTGCCGGTTCACTCGCAGCAGCTCCTCCTTCATCAGGCTGGTCTCGGCCGCCAGGGGCTCATCATTCCAAGGTAGGCAAGTCACCTGGGGGAGAGGGTGAGCCGGGCTGGGGCCATGATCACACCGGACACCCTGGGCTCCCCCCCTCTCGCGGGCTCCACCTGTGCGTCTGTCCGCCCTTCTAGGCGCCCCAGGTGGGGACTTCCCAACTCACCCTCCCTTTTGCTGAGGTGCCACATTCAGACAGAGAGAGGGGAGGCTTGGGTGGGGGCGGGGGCAGTGTGAGTCACAGCCCCGAGGTCTGGCCCACAGGGAGACAGGGCGGGGGATATAACCGGGGATCCCACCCCAGCATTACTCACCTTGTGACCATGTTGGTTGGGCTCTCCTGAGAGGTAGCAGGCAAAGACTTCAAAGACACTTTCTTCACTGGTCAGCTCCTCCCCCCACATCTTCAGTAGCTCTTCCCTTGGGGACTTACTCTTCAGGTAGAAGAGGTAGTAGTCCTTCAGCTCCCCGAAGGCTGGAGAGGAGGAATTGCCCCTGGCAGAGGAGGTGCCCAGAGGGCAAGGCATACTCCTGACCTGGGGCTCCTGACAGAGGGACAGTTGCACCCACCCGCCCAGGGGACATTCCTGTGAATCCTGTCCCACACCGCTCCCCAAAAAGCAAGCCAATAAGCAGGCAAATTCCCTCTGCCTCCCTCCCAAGAAACAGGATACACTTGCAATGGGTTGCCTGCAGGTGCCCACCAGCGGCCGTTGGGGAACTCATCCCACTCCTGTGTGCGGTAGATGTAACTCTTTGGTCTGGAGGCCCAGAAGATGGGACGCACATCTTCCTCCCGGCGCTTGGGGTGGGCACTGACAGCCCAGGGCAGGGGACGCCTGGGTGAGAATGGAGACAGAATGAGTAAGGGATTGGCTAGAGGAAGCAGGAAGGGGTGGGGACACCACTCAGCCTGACCTCTCTGATCTGACTGTGCATGGAGTTCCCACTGAGACAGAACCCTAGGTGTACGGCTCGCCATGGCAGACATCCCTCTGTGCCGCCGTGGTGGCTAGCACTGCTGGGGCAGGCTCATTCTGTGACCTCTCTCTGACTTTCCTGCCTATCTGACTTTCCTCTGTGCCTCCCAGGCCCAAATTCGGGGCCAGTGGCTTCACCTGGGGTCCTCAATCCACATGCCCAGACGCTTCAGCACCTCTGTGGTGGCCATCTCACGGTTGAGGGTATAGAAATGGAGGCCTGGCACCAAGCCACTGGTCAGAAGTTCCTGGCACAGGCTCACGGCCTGCTCAATGCCATAGTTTCGGATGGCAGCGTCATTGTCTCTGATTGGCTCAATCACGTCCTTGATCTGCTGCGGTACGTCCAGCTTGGACAGTCTCACGAGCTGCCGAAGGGAGTGGTAGCCCTGTACAAGACACGGGGCTGTGGGGGGCCATCTCCCAGCCCGACTCTCCCCTGAAATACTTACCGCCCTTTCCCTCCCCACCAGGCCTCCTGGCCAACGGTAGGGTGACACAGGGTGACTCGGGAGAGTCAGTCCAGATTGTAGGAGTACCCCCGCCTTGTCCTGCTTCTTCCGCTCAGTACAGCAGCTGCCTACAGCATTCCTGCCCTCAGGCTGAGCTAGCCCTTCCGCCCCTAGGTGTATTTATTGATAACCCAGTGGGCATCAAGGCCAGTGGCTCCCAAGCCGCACTGATCATCAGCACCACCTGTAAAATTTAATAAGTAATATGCAAGTTCCCAGGCCCCACCTCAGACCTATTAAATCAGAACCTCCAGACAGGGGATCTGAAAATCTATCTTTCAAAAAAGTTTTTCAAATGATTTTGATGACAGTCAAGTTTGGAAAACATTGATTTTACCAAGATTTATAATGAGAGTTATAATCCCTTTTAGGGACACTTAGCAGCCCCTCCAATAGACACTATTGCTGTTTTGGAGGCAGGGAGGTGGATTAGAGGTGACCAAAGTGGGGTGGCATGTTGCAAGGACTGGAGCATCTGTCTGAAGGGAAATCTACTGAGCATCAGAGATTGGCATTTCACCCCAGGGCCCTGGCCTGTGCTAGGAGGGGGATGGAGGGAGTCCACGGCCCTCCTGGGACCCTCACCTGAATAGGAAAGATTCCGGGTAGGATGGGGCAGGTTATGCCTATCTCGCTGCAAGCCTTAACAAAGTGGAAGAATGTGTCAGCCTCAAAGAAAAGCTGGGTGATGATGAAGTCGGCTCCTGCGGATACCTTCTCCTTCAAGTACTTCAGGTCAGCCTCAAAGCTCCCTGCGTCGGGGTGGCCTTTGGGGTAACCTGCCGACAGGGATGACAGTAGGGAGAGGCTGGCTCCCACGTGCTCAAGGTGAGTGAGGAAGAGACCAGAAAGCTGGGAGCCGAGAGCTCTCTGTCTCAGAGGTTCTGGGCTTGTCCCTTGCAATACCACAGCACAGACAGGCCGAGACGGTGAGTGGCTGCGCTTCTCGCTCTGGACATGACCCTTGGTGAGAGGTGGCCTAGGGCCACCTGCCCAAGAGCTGGGGGGATGGCACCAAACTCCCCATGCCGTCCTGCCTCAGGTCCATGGCAAGCAGCCGGGCAAATCTGGCCGGCACGCTATGGCCACAGAAAAGAGAAAATGTCGCCTTTAGCGCGGGTCTGGCAGCACCTGGGCTCCTGCGCTGGAGTCTGGGCACTGGATTCAAACCTGTACTTTTAATTTAACATGAAAATTATTCAGGGATCCAAGAGAGTGGACATTAGAAACCACGTTACCCAGGGAAGAACTGAAGAAAGTGGGGATGTTTCCCCTGAAGGGGAGAATGGAGAGAACACCGGAACTACTTTCAAAAGCCCAAAGGTCTGTCGCAGAGGAAAAGGGATTCACCTTCATTAATTCCTTACTAGTCCTAGTCTGTGTTGCTTCTGATGACAGAGCCAGGATCGGTCCCAGAGAGCTGCCTAACACTGGAACGAGCAGCCCCACCAAGTAACAAGCTCCTGGAGACCTCGAGCCGGGGAGGCCGAGGATGGGATTCCAGAACTGCTTGGAAGGCAGGACCACACATCACGTGAGCTCCTTACTAGCTCGGGTAAGTAATCCTATGACTGCTTCCTTCCCTGAGCGACTGAACTCACAGGCAGCCGTGTTTGGTGTTTGCAAAGGACGACTGTAGGCCTTCAGGAAGCTATAGGAGAGCACTAGCTTCCTGAGCCTAAGCCCTGGGCAGGACGCTGAGCCGGGCTGCTGGAGAGCCAAGCTGCTTTGCTGTGATAAGGCCCTTCTGTTCTGCAGAAACGCCAAGTCATCAAAAATGAATATAAAAATTCTTGTCTCAGGGGGCAAAGGGGTAGGACTGAGCACCACGATTTCACTTTCAATAACAAAGCTATTTTTCCAGCAGGAATTTCAAAAACAAGGAGGTTTTAATAGCTGAAACTATAGCTCTAAATCCTCAGTATCACCAAACACATGTAGCATTTGCTTACATTTAGATTTTGCCCTGTTTACTATGTTTTGTCACAGCCAACGTGTTTCTCAACCCCAATCATCCTGCTCATCCACTTTATGACAGGCAAAGCCCCAGACCCCTCGGCACCTACAAGCTCACAGCTTAGCCAGTCTCCATGCACGACCACCTAATGCCTACTGCACATGTGCACGTTCCCCATTTACTGACCAAATGGTGGCCCGTGTAAGCAGTGAATGCTTGAACAGGGGGAAATGCTCACTATGTTCCTAACTCATCAGGGCCTCCCAGACTCCCCTAGATGCCCCTGTTGACTGTGAAGAGTGGATATGCACATGAGGGCCTGGGACTAAGTTCAAAGCCACCGGGAACAACTAACTTCCTTGAGGCCACATGGGTTAGTTTTTTAAATTCACGTCACTTTGATATACTACTCCAGAACATAGCCTGTTTGTTCTAATATAAAAATTAATGTAAAAATGATAGGATTCTCCCCCAAAAATTTTGAGAAAAACTGTCATGCTGAGATGGTGTGTCAACTTAATCCCTGGACTTCTTGCATCCCTGGCACATGCTGCCTCACCATACCCAAGCCCCGGCTCGAGAAGCTGAGGCCCAATCTCAGCGAGTGGGGGTAAGAGGGAAGGCCACCTCATCCATTTCGAGGAGGTGAACCTTGCCTCTTGGCTGTAGCCCGTGGAACTGGAGCTGAGCCGATCCAATGCTCTCTCCTGAGAATTTGGACTGACTCATACCTGTCAGTCTGTCTGGACTATTGGCTGGAAGAGGCCACGTGCACTCAGGAGCAGGCGGCTGGTCCTGTGTGTGCAAAAGTGTACATATCAGGGCTACTGGAAGTGTGGAGCACGTGTGCAGTGGGAGGCAGAGATGGGGGGGACTCTGTGGCTCCAGACAGAAGGAGGGAGGCCTTAGTGTCTCACTGCTTCTGGGTCCAGGGCCTCGTGAGGTCAGGTACCATTTTCTGACAGGGGTTCTGAAATCCCCTGGCCTCCCACCCCCAGTCTTAACAAACGTCCCTTTTTTGTTTTAAGAAGAAGAATAGGGCTGGGAAGCAAGCTAAGAGCACGAAAAGGCAGAGGGATAAAAACTTAAGGGCTGGCGGCAGCCTGCCAGGGGCGGGTGACAGAATGAGAGCGAGGGCATTGTGTGATGAGCCTCTGAGCCGCCCGCCCCTGCGCCTGGGGTCACCGGGTCCCGAACTGAACGCCGGCGGGCCTTCTGTGCCTCTCTGCGCGTGTCACGTCTTCCCTTCCCTGTCCCCCGAGAAGGCCCAGCCACTCACCTGCCACACAGATGTCGAAGTAGTCCCCGAACTCCCTTCGGATGTGCCTCACCAAGTCTGCCGCATAGCTGAAGCCTCCCTCCTCCTCTTCCCACTGGTCACCCACGGGGTCTGCAGGGGTGACAGAGGCCACGGGCACTGGGTCTCACCCACGCTCCAGACGGCCTTTGTGCTCCTTCTCCCTACCCCACACCCGGAGCGGCGGCCTCCTCTCCAAGTGTGTGTCTGCTCCTCCCAGCGTGGCACTTGGCAAATGGCGGCCGGGAAGACAGCGGCCGCCCAGTCAAGCACGTACCGAGCCCCGACTCCGCGGGCAGTGTGCTGGCCGCACTAAGCAGGGGACAGCTGCTGCTCTGGGGTTAGTCTGGAGCATGAGACCCCTTCCCTACCCAGATCTGGGGGTGCTCAGGCACCCTCACCCAACCCCACTGCTCACTCTCCCACCCTCTTGGAGCCCTTGCCTCCCGGGAGAATTTTCTACTCAACTCAAGCGAGTCCTTGTGGGGAGCGCGAGGCCACAGAATCCCACCCAACCCGTCCCTCTTCCCACACTCGGGGGCGTGATGACAACAGGTGCCAGAGGCATGAGGAGCTGTCTCACCCCTGGGATCAATGCCAGAACTGCGCTCTTTGACTGGGCCCAGAGCTGGGCACGGCCAGCAATCGATGAAGCTGTGAGTAGCCAGGGCAGAGGGTTATCAGGCAGGGCCGCGTTCCTGACTGAACTCCTACGCTGAGGTCAAGAGGTCAAGAAGTGGCCCCATCTGTGTGGTACCGACAGTGCTCACTCCCCACCACCCGCCTGACCCTACTGGCCGGGAGGGCACGCTTAGCGTGCCCAGTGTGGGGCCCGGAGAAACGTAAAGGACCGTTCCGGGGACAGAAGAGGCCTTCGAGGAAGCAAGATCCCAGAGAGTAGAGGGCTGCCTCCACACCTCCCCTCAGCGCCAAGATGTTCTTCAGGCCCAGCCGCTTGGCCTTGTGCAGGTAGCCTGTGATCTGTTCCTGGCTCTGACAGCAGCACGTCATGTGCAGGATGGTCTCCAGGCCACAGTAGTTCACGGCGGTGCTGGCAATCATCATGGAAGAGGTCTCCTTGTCTGAGCCGGGGTCCCCTGCTGGGTGCCAGGTCACATCTATGAAGAGGGGGCCACCTGCCCCCATCCGATCAAACCTGTAGGTAATTGCTTTCTGAAGAGGGGCTCCTGAGAGCACACCGCCCTTCACCACCTTCCCATGGGCTTTGGGAGGTAGGGAGACATCACGGGCAGGTCGTAACCAGACGACCTATATTCATATCTGGACTCTGCTACTTATTAGCTGTGTGACCTTGGGAAAACTACTTAATCTGTCTGAGCCTCAGTTTTCTCATTTCAAAAACATGCCAGAAAACAGTACCTACTTCGTAATAACGACACTATGAAAATATTCCGATAGATGGCTCCACACACTGAACACTCAATCAATGTGAGCTCCTGTTACGATGATGATTTTTTTTTTAAGGATTTTATTTGAGAAAAAGAGAGAGAGAGAGAATGAAGGGGGGTGGAGGAACAGAGGGAGAGGGAGAAGCAGACTCCCCGCTGAGCGTGACCTGAGATCATGACCTGGGCCGATTGCAGACACTTAACAGACTGAGCACCCCCAGGCACCCCGACGATGATTATTGCCGAGATAACTGATATCAACAACGCAACCGTTTAGTGAGACGGCAGCCCTGCAGCCTTTTCAAAGTGCTTGCACGTGTATTATCTCGGGTGAGTTAAGACATTTCGACAGTCAAAGGTACAGGGAACTCTCAGAGTGGCAAGCAGAGGCTCACTCTAGGAAGAGGGAAAAAAGGTTCAGCAGACACAAGTTTCTTTCATGCTACACCCCTCCCCCCATCGTGGTGCCAGCCAGCAGGCTTCTAGAACACAGCCACGGTTCCTGAACGAGCCTCAAGAGCCATAGGTATGCACACGCGCCTGTCTGACCAGCTCTAACATGGTATTAAACACCCTTGGGCCGGGGTGCCTGGGTGGCTCAGTCAGTTGGGCGTCTGCCTTCGGCTCAGGTCCCAGGGTCCTGCAGTCAAGCCCCACATGGGGCTCCCTGCTCAACGGAGAGTCTGCTTCTCCCTCTCCCTCAGCTGCTCCCCTTGCTTGTGCTCCCTCTCTGTCAAATAAGTAAAATCCTCAAAAAAAAAAAAAAAAATAAACATACTTGTGCCTTTAAACTTCAAAACTTGGGCGCCTGGGTGGCTCAGTTGGTTAAGCGACTGCCTTCGGCTCAGGTCATGATCCTGGAGACCCAGGATCGAGTCCCGCATCGGGCTCCCTGCTCAGCAGGGAGTCTGTTTCTCCCTCTGACCCTCCCCCCTCTCATGTGCTCTCTCTCTCTCTCATTCTCTCTCTCAAATAAATAAATAAATAAATAAATCTTTAAACTTCAAAACTTTCAGAGCAACACATGAAAAATGCAAACGGTAACATGCATAAACTTAAAAAAAAAGGAACCGCAATTCATAAGGCGCTAACGTTAATTCGTTTGGCATTTCTAGATTTTGAGAGGCATTTAAGTTGAATTCCTAACTTACTGAAATGTTCTCCAAGCCACTGCTTTAATGACTTCCTAAACTGTATTCATGCACCAGCCCCAAGTTCTGCCAAAGAATGCAGTCTGAGAGAATCAACATTTTTAACCCCTTGAAGAATGTGTCTAAAAATTCCAGATGCGGGGCGCCTGGGTGGCTCAGTCAGTTAAGCGTCTGCCTCCTGCTCAGGTCATGATCCTGGGGTCTGGGATCGAGCCCTGCATAAAGTCTGCTTCTCCCTCTCCCTGCCTCCCTGTCCCTCTCCCTGCCTCCCGCTCATGCTCTCTCTCTCTCTCAAATAAATAAAATCTTTAAAGAAAAAATCCCAGATGCTTATAGGGACTTTTGCTGACAGCCGAGAAGCTGCAGCTCCAGTGGTCTACCCTGCTCTTTTCCATCCCCTCTGGCTGCCTTTTCCTGCCAGGTCAGAGTGTGGCCCTGCAGCAGGGCTGCGGCTTTGCCTTCCCCCCGGGGGGGCCCCCTCATTCCGACTCCACTCCCCAACTACATCAACTCACCTTGAGATGAGATTGACAGCTCCCTCAGCCGTCCGAGGAGGGAAGAATTCCAGGGAGAACCACTTGTCACCAGATTCCATCCTTCGCCTCATCTTCTCCCTGAGTCTGTCGTGGCGCTCGGGGTCTAGCCCGGGCGTGGAACATCTCGAACTCTCCTTGGAGCTCTCGCTGCCGCTGCTGCTGCCCTCTGAGCGGGGAGGGGGGCCGCCATCCCCTCTGGGTTCGTTCACCATGGCCGGGTTCCTGCTGCACGGAGTGGGGGCAGGAGCGTCAGAGGGTAGGCAGCCAAGTCCCAGAGTGGCAGGGTCAAGTGAGATGCAGCATTTCCAGCAGGAAGAAGGCCAGGGAGGGTAAGGGTGATAATGCCCCCACCCAGTGGCTCCACATACCACAGCTGTGACTGTCTATGCCCTCCACAGCCCCTGGCTCCAAATAAACCAGCCCCACCCGGCACAGAAACATGCTCCTTCAGCCCAGGGATCCTCAGTGACAGCTACCTGATGGAGGGTGGCACTGAGAACCTCACCCTGCCGGCCTCCAAAGCCCACATTCCTAGGGAGGGGCTGCGGGGTCTGGCTGGGAGAACCTTGGGTGTTGGATGGTCCATCTCTGCCAGCTGGGACCCAGAGTGGGTGGGGAAGAAATAAGAGGAAACTTCCCCAATGAGTGTGTTCCTCTGGGCGGAGGCAGCTGTGACAAGGGAACAGCCCAGAGCTAGACTAGCTGGGGCCCTGCGCAAGGGGGCGGGGGCAAGGCTTCCAGGCGAGAGGGAGGGCTGAGGCTCTAGTTGCAGAAGCCGGATGGAAGGAGGGCGATGTTGATTGGAGACTGCAGGGGTTGGTGGATAGGAGGCCAACAGACGTTCAGGGTCACTGGATTACTCTCCAAAGAAGGCAGAGCCCAGCCTGGCCCTGCCTGGAACATCTCCTGTTACTTGAAACAGTCTGTCTGCATGCAGGATGGAAAGAGTGTGGGCATGACAGAGCAGCCAGATTTCTCCTGAGTTCGTGCTACTCCGAAAAAGACCCTGTCGTGGGTTCGAACTTGACATTGGCTGGGTTCCACAAGTAACCGGACCCAAATTCAATTAAGGGCATGAATTCATGTCCTACTCAGAACAAAAGCTGTCCCATCTGTGCCTGCCTTCCAGGCTGTTCTCCTTACACCCAGCACCCAAGTCAGTTAATTACAGTGACTGCACAGCCACCACATACGAAGCCCTGAGCCATGGCAACCACAGGCAGGCCAGCAGAGGGCACGGCGTCATTGGCCAGTTTGGTGGGGAAAACAAGACAAATACTTAAAAACAGGACAGAACACAACTCTTATACAGCAACGTGCAAACACCCATTTTTAGTAGTGAAAATCCAATGTGTGGTGACATGGGGCATCAGAGGAACAACCAGGCCAAGTTCATTCCTTTCAGGGAACAGCCACAGCTAAACCGGTGTTCTTAACTATTTTGGGGTCCTAGACTCCTGAGAAATTGATGAACTCCACTGCTCCTCTCCCCTGAAACGCACACAACACAAGCTTGAACTCCAAAGTCAAGGAGTCAAGACCAAAGTAAAAAAAAAAAAAAAAAAAAAATTTTGTACCAATGACTCTTCTTCCTTGGGATGCCCACTTTGAGCCTGACCTAAAACTCCAGCTCCTCAGGAGGGATGGCCATCAGGAGTAAGGAGAGGGAGAATATCAAGATCAACCTAGCTGACCTTTCTCCTGAATTCAAGAGAGTGGCTCATTGATTGTCTGCTGGAACAAAACCAAGAGAAGGGGAGGAAGCAGAACTACCTGCTCTTTCGTTTTACTCAAAAAAGACTTAACTGCATTCCTAGTAAGTGCCAAATACGTGCCTTTCTTCAACCTCATTTCTCGCAGCACTTCTTACCCATCTTAAGCCGGACTCTCACAGCACCATAGGGTTGTAATTGTGGATTCACAGTTCTGTCTCCTCTCCAACCCCCCAGTTCCCTGAGACCAGGGCCCCATATCCTGCCTGTGGCATCCCCCATGCCCGGCGCAGTCCGTGATCACAACCAGCACTCAGTGAGCGCCAACGGGTCAAGCGCTGTCACTCTGTTCTCAAAATAACCCTCTGCCATCTCCTGACCGCTTGCTTTCTCTGTGCCAAGCACCGTGGCACGAATACGAAACCCACCCCGCCCAGAAGGGCCAGGGTGGACACCTGGGCGCAGCCCGCTGCACTGGCGCCGGAGACCGCGCCGGCGGCCTACAGTGCTACAGCTGGGAGGCAGGTTTAAAAGGCCGGAGCCGGAAAGACGCCTCCGGCACCCGGCTCGGCACCCGTCTCGACACCCGGCTCGAAGACCACGAATCGAGTCACCGGGTCACTGGGTCAAGGTGGGGGCGGGGACGCGGGCCCAGACCCGGTCCCAAGGGGCTGGGTCTCCACCCCCGTCTCAGGGCCGCCTCCTCCCCCGGTGTCCCCTCCGTCCAGGCAGGCCGGGGGCTGAAAGTGAGTTTTCCCTTCAGGGCTGGAGGTCCCTGGGGGTCGCAGCCCCTGGAGGTTACACCCGCTCCCCGGAGGGCTCGCGCAGAGGGGCGGGCCGCCCTCCCTCGCTCTCCGCCCCCGGGTGGGTGGGCTCCACTTCCCGGATATCCCTCCCTGGGGAACCCCACACCCCGCCTCCACTCACCCTGCCGTCGCGGGTGACTCAGAGCGCGCGCGGCCGCAGCAGCTGCTTGACCGGCGTGTGGGCGCGTGCGGGGGGGCGGGGCGCGGCGCAGGTGTCAGGTTGCTGAGGGAGGCGGGACGAGAGGGCGGAAACCACCCGGGCGGGCGACCGGAAGCTCCGTCCCCAACATGGCCGCGCCCAGAGGTCTCGTTGGAAGCGGTCCTTCCACCGTCATGTGACGCGGGCCCTCGCCCCACCCGTCTACAGCCACTCCCTGTCTCCGTCCCTAGTTCGAGAGGACCACGTGACACTGTCGGGGCCAGTCACGTGAGGCGCGGATTCTGGGTGGGAGGGGGTTGGCGGAGGGTTCCAGAGTGGCAGTAAAGGAGGGAGATGGCGGGGTGCAGGGGGTCCCTGTGCTGCTGCTGCAGGTGGTGCTGCTGCTGCGGTGAGCGTGAGACCCGCACCCCGGAGGAGTTGGTAAGGAGCGGGCGGAGCCCAGCTGGGGAGGGGGCGGTTGCCAAGGGACGGCGAGAGGGCGTTGCCGGGGGGTGGGGCCAGGCCGAGCTGGGGCCTCAGGTGGCAGCGGGTGGGGCCCGGGCACCGCATCCTAGGCTTTCGAAGCATCTGCCGCGCTTCCTGTGCCCAAGTCTGGGGTCTTTTCTCATAACCCCTCCCTGGGATCTGAGGGAGAATCCAGGCCCGCTGCAGTTAATCCCATCCATGTTTTCTTTTATTTCCATGTGAAAGGAGTTTTGAATGAAACGAGCGTTTTCAAAATGAGCCCCTTCACTGGACTTTGTGCTTATCAAAGCAGCTGGCTTAGTTTCTCCAGCCCTTTCTCACTGTATCCCTCACCTTTTCTGGGTCATTGATAATCCAGCTTCCCTCTGCAAAGGACCCTGGGAAAACTTGAGTTGCTGTGTCCCAGAGTTGACAGGTCCCTCCTTCTGTTTTCAGATTGAGTACATTGTCCGATGGAACCTGAATTTTTTTTTCTCCTTTATCTGGCATGGGAGATCTTTGAGGTGTCCTGAAGACAAGAGTGGTTATTTGGAGAACGTATCAGTAGAAACGAAGAGCTCAGCTGCGTGACTATAGATAGCCACCGACATCACCCCCATCCCCCCCCAAAAATTTTTTTTTGAGATCTTGTTCCCATTTGATAGTAGTTCTAGATGATTTGGAAATTAGCAACAAATTTCTATAGATACTCTGTCTCTTTCTACTTTTAACCATTTAAGTATTTAACCTTTTAACCATTCTGTGGATCTATTTTTCTAGACCATCCTTGGAGAAACACAGGAGGAGGATGATGAGATCCTTCCAAGGAAAGACTATGAGGTGAGATTTCTTAGTTGCTGCCTGGGATAACAAGAGCAGTGAGTGAGCTGGTCACTTCAGACAGAAGCTTTAGGATTCTAACGAGAGATACTCTTTGACTGTCTCTCCCAGGGAGTGAAGGAGTAAGAGGTAATTTCCCTCTCTGAAAGGGACTGTTTAACAAGCCCTTTTCTCACCATGACCCCAAAACAGGGTCTGATGTGTCTCTGTGCGTTCATAGATCTGTGGCAGCTTAACCTAGATAGAGCATGTTTGCTATTAAACTATTTGCTTTTACAACTAGAGACCCAGAGTGAAAGCCACTGCAGTGTGTGCTCATAACAGGGTGGGACAGGAGACCTGCCTTCTCTTCTTAGAGAACTTATTTTTCAGATGATTGTTTCCTGCTCAAGGTAGCTTCCTCTGAAGTGCTCTTGATTGTCGTTCTGGTTCAAGTATGGGATTCTAAGAGTGTGTGTGTGTTTAGTAAGGTCAGTGCTGCTGGAGTAAAACCAAGTTTCCTTTTTTATCCTTTAGTCAGTTCCTGATAATGTTTCTGTGATTTTTGAAATAACAAAAACAAGCCATGGTTCTGATAGAGAATTCTTAAAGCCGTTTACAAAAAGAAGCTAGAGAAAAACCCATAACCCCACCCATTAAAAGATAACTGTGAACCTTACTGAATATCCTTTTCCATGCTTACATTCCTGCTGCTTTTTTGAAATAACAGAAGCGAGATTCTGCTACATAGACTATTTTAACATGTTTTCTCCTCAACTTGAAAGCAATCTTTGTATTGCTAATACATTTCTGCAGTATCTTTTTAAATAGAGGAATACTCTTTTATTCCACAGTTTATTCAATCTGATTTTTCTATATGGTGAACTAGTCTTGACTATCTTTTCTTCTTCATCCTTAATTGCTTCTTTGAGCAATTCCAGGAAGTGTGATTAATCTTGTATGTTTAATACGTCTTTGAGAATGTCATGTAGAGGGGCACCTGGGTGGCTCAATTGGTTAAGTGTCTGCCTTTGGCTTGGGCCATGATCCCAGGGTTCTGGGATCGAGTCCCATATGGGGCTCCTTGCTCAGCGGGGGCCTGCTTCTCCCTCTCCCTCTGCCTCCTCCCCCCTGCTCATGTTCTTGCTGTGTCTCTCTCAAATCAATAAATAAAACCTTTAAAAAAAAAAAAAAAGTCACGTAGACTTTAAAAATTCAATATTTTAGGGCAATAACATACTCAGACTAATTTTCTTTTTTAATATTTTATCTTTTGCTGTAGAATTTAGTGGAACTATTAGGATTTATTAGTATAACATGGAAATTTTTTAAAAACTTTCATTATAGAGAATTTTAAACATAAAGAAGAATGGACAGAATGGTATATTGAAACCCCCTGTACTCATCAGTTTCAATAGTCATTCAACTCATGCCCAACCTTGTTTCATCTGGCTCCCATCCCCTTCCCGTATTATTTTGAAGAAAATTCTACACATCACATCATTTCACCCATAAATAATTCAACATGCATCTCTAGAGGATGGACCCTTTTTTTTAACACAACACAATACCATTTTCATACCTAAGAAATTAACAGTAATGCTTTGATATTAAATACCCGGTGTTCAGATTTTCCAGTTGTCTTATAAATGTCATATAATTTTTTAACGTCCTATAATTTTTAAATTATTATTATTATTTATTAATTATTATTGTTTGAATCCAGTTTCCAATAAGGTCCTCACATTGCATTTGTTTGATTATCTTTTAAATTTTCCTTCAACTTTTTTTTTTTTTTTTAAGTAATCTCTACCCCACCAACATGGGGCTCAAACTCACAACCCCAAGGTCAAGAGTTACAGGCTGAACCAACTGAGCCCACCAGGTGCCCCCCTTTAAAATTTTTTATAATCTGTAGATTCTTCCTTCATCGTTTTTTTCCCTTGCAGTTTACTTGACAGAATATTTTTAGGACTCTGAAATTTGCTCTGAAAATTGCCCTACCATGGTATAGTTTAATATGCTACACTGATGGGAATGCTTTTAATGAATCAAAATCAAAAAGCACAGTATCTACTGATGTATTTTCCCATATTTCTAAAATATTTTTCTCCTTACACATAGCTGAGAGGTTTGCAAGAATTAGTATAAGAAGCCCCATATTGTACTGTCACCTTATACTCCCTCATTGAACCCTGTGATGTCACCCTGACTGTGTGACCATGACTGGAACTTTCTGGCAGCCTTCATCTGTTCCCTGGAGCTCACCTGGCTTCTCTTCTCCATTGACCCAGCTGTTTCCAAGTCTCCTTTGCTCCTTTTACTAAATTTTGTATTTGTAATGCATTTACTTTCACCTGATATGCATACTTATGTAAATTTTATGGGTTGATGTTTCATGTGAGTCATTAATATTTCTCAATTAACTATCTTCAAGTATGAGCTTCTTCAGAATATTTGCTTTGTGTAAGAGCAAATTTAGCTAGACGCTTACCCTGGAAAGTCTGCTCAGATTTTACTAGGGATTAACTAGAAAACCCTTCTGTTGAAAATCTTTCTAAAATGTGCTCTTTCTCCTTCCTGCCTTACTAAGAGTTGACTGTCCCTATTTGACTGATAAGTTGGGGGTCTTACAAGATGTTAGAATCCCTGGTTTGACATCTGTTCTCTTTCTAGATGGTTTGAATAACAATAACCCTCTATCTGTGGGATGGGGCTGTTAACCGTGATGTTTTCATGCAGGTCATAGAGCCTGTGTTGCTTTTTTGAATTAGAAAAAGGCATCCCTCAGAGCAGAGGACTTAGAATAAAGAGCCTCTCCCTCTGGGCCACAGCAACTCCCCTAGCTCGAGGCCCATTGAGGCTGCTGCTTGTGTGAGCACTGAGGTGCCCTTCCTGGTTGAACATGGGCTGCCTTTCAGCCCTGCTTACCCCTGTGGCCACACGCCGTTTGGCTAATACCTTGGGCAGCAGCCCTGCAGGACCCCTATATAAATTTTTTTTTTAATTGTTAAAAAAAATAAATAAAACAAACATCTGTCTCTGTGGACCTATCGTAATTATCTTATTATTATATAGTGTCCTATATTTGGATGTTGGATCATTGATTTAAAAAGTTGCCGGCTGATGCCCCAGGACCTTTTTTAAAAAGGTATTTGGACTTTGGGTATAGATATAGATGGAATAATTGTCAGATGTCACACCTGTGTTTGGCTGACTGCTGAGTCTTGCACGAGTGTGGCCACCAGGCTGGTGTCTAGCTTGTTCACCAGCTGATGTGTAGTTTGCAACAGGTTCAGGAAGGGGAGAACACACAGCAGACCATTTTCCTTTGTTGCCAGACTCCTGCTTCTCTTAGAAAACATAGAAGAAATAAAATTAGTTCCTTTGAATTGTTTCTCAAGATGTCTCTGGCACACAGGCAGATTTTTTGCAGAATAGCTGTGTTCTGTGAAGGAGAGTTGAAGGAACACTGCTATAGATGTAGTTTTAGGAGCTGTGTCAAATCTCTGCCTCTTCCTAACATGAACTGAAAGTTGCTTTTTAAAATAGTCTCCATATTGGTTTGTCTTGTGACTAACCTCTTTCTCGTAGAAGCTAACTACAGGAGATACTTACAATTAACTGATTTTCTAAATTAATTTGGTTCCGGTTGATTGAAAATTTTACACATGTAATGGGATAAGTTGGGTAACACTGGTGGTAGCCGAAGGTCTTTTCAAGTTTTGCAGAAGCAGGAAGCTCAAAGATAGGCAATTGAAAGATTTTCCCAAAGCATGAACCTCCAGCAGCGCTGCCGAAACATTCATGTGTGTCAAGTGCAGACTCCCTTGAGGCAGGTCAGAAGGTCTGAGATTCTGCATTTCTAACCAGCTCCTCCCCGGGGGGCTGTAGGTCCACTGCCCTGCCCACCCACACTTCGAGTAGCAGGAACGTGAAGCTTTATCCCTTTCCAAGTTTCAGTAATTCTTCCTATCTGGTTGTGACCTTTTTACTCACGTTTCTCTGTCAGAGTTTGGATTATGATCGCTGTATCAATGACCCTTACCTGGAAGTTTTGGAGACCATGGACAATAAGGTGAGTCCCTTATTGATCTCTTGGGACTGAATAGATCTTACAAATGGCTTCTTTTTCCCATCTAAATGCTCCTGTAGATAGCCATACCCCATGGCTTTTAGCCCCTTTCGTGAGATGGGGTTAGCATTTATTCCTTAGACCTTCATCCTGCCACCCGGAGTACCCACTCTTGGTGTGCCTGGCCCAGGCTCTCAGAGCTCATCCTTCTGGCCTTGTAAAGCGCCTGCCATGTCAGACGCCACAACCAAGCTTGCTGTCTCTGTGGAATTTAGCCTAAAACTGGTTGTCCAAGATGTGCTCCCTCCCTGCTGCCAACAAAACCATATAACAAACTGAGTCTGTCTTTCCCTGTGTGAACAGAAAGGTCGCAGGTATGAGGCGGTGAAGTGGATGATGGTGTTCGCCATTGGAATCTGCACGGGGCTGGTGAGCAGGCAGGGCGTGGGGGCCTGGAGGACGGGGTGGGGCCCGGGGGGGTCAGAGGGCGAGTCATTTGTCGTGATAACAGAGACTGCCTTTTCTTTTTTTCTTTTTTTCTTTATTCCCCCCACAGAATAATCCTGACACTGTTTTCCGCACTTCTCTTGCTTTCGCTTTATGAAAGTGAACCCTACAACACTGGTATTCTTTAAAGCACTCAAAGGCTTGGTCAGGACCGAGCTCTTATGATATGGTCCTGTCAGGTGGACAACATAGTCCGGGGAGTACTTCATGGAAATTGAGGTCACTCTGTAGGGAAAAAGCAAAATAGTGGAACAAAACCAACCATGACACCCTTTCCTTTAGTGTGGCGTGCCAGTCAACAGGACACCGTCGAGCTCAGTGAATTTATCGTGCTGTCCTGGGCTTCTTTCCGGCGCATTGCTTGTTTTATTTAGAAGGTAGAGCTGGCGGCTGTGGATAGAGGAATATGCCTGAATGCACAGGGTTCTGGGGTCAGCTTGCTCACAGATGAATCACAGACAAGAAAAGATTATGAAACATTGCCAAATTGTGTAGTAGCACAAGGCCTGGAATCCTAACTGCTGACCTAACCACACTTAAAGCTGGGGAACAGAAACTGGAAAAGTCAGCAGACAGTCAAAATGATACATGTCACATCTTATTTTCTATCATTACAGTGTTCAAATGGGCTATCTTCGTCCGTTTGGGCTACTGTAATAAAAATACCAAAGACTTGCCAGAGGCTTAAACAACAGATGTTTATTTCTCCCAGTCCTGGAAGCCAGAAGCTCAAGATCAGGGTGCCAACAGATTTGTGTCTAGTGAGGGCCTGCTTCCTGGCTTCTGGCTGTGTCCTCACAGGGGAGAGGGGGCCAGAGTTCTCTGGGGGTCTTTCATAAAGCCAATGATCTTATTCACGAGGGCTCCACGCTCAGGACTTAATCACCTCCTAAAAGGCCCCACCTCCTAATGCCATCACAGTAGGGGTTAGAATTTCAACAGATGAATTTGGACGGGGGACACAAACGTTCAGCACATAACAGGTTATATTCCTAAGCAGCGGCCTGTTTATCTCACTGGAACTGACTACAAGTCTCATTCTTGATTCTGCATGTTATACCCATAAAATGTAAGCACGCATTTAGTATAATCTAGCCACAAAGGCTGACCAATTTTTATTTTCCTGGCATTTGTCAGATTTTTACTGCAGTAAATTCAGAGGTCAAGGAACATTTTTTAGTTAAGACAAATGGCATTCAGAAGGCCTCTTTGGTAACATTCTATTATGGGGGGAACTTGGGTTGATTTAACTGTTATATTGAAGTTTCAGATCATCTGTTTTGCCATATACGTTTCTGGTTGCAAATTTCCCTGTAATAAGCATAATCATGAGCCATCTACTTGTTAGTCTTTCTGCTACTTTCGTATCACACTCCTTTGAACTGCCATTTATCAATACTAGCAACTTCCACCAGTCCCCTCACGTCCCCTCACGCTGCTGGAAGGCAGACTTGCCTTTATAACTCAGCAACCAGCTCCTCTTGCTACTAGCTCTCTTATCCTTCGATCTGTCACAACCTATTGCTTCAGTGTTTAAAAGCCTCCGGGCTTTGGCTTGAGGGAAGGCCAGAGGCCTGAAGCCTTTGATCCTGAATCCACCAAGTCACAAGCCTTTCCAGTTCCCCCGTGAAGCCCAGAGCAAAGACGTGGGGCTTAAAGTGGGCTGGTAGAATATGAGTGGTTTTCTCTTACTTCACCAGGGTAACCATTGGCTCCAAATCAAAATAGTGATCTATAAAGTATAAATAGTAATAACAAACATGTAAAAGCCATAAACACCTGAGTAAATGTTGTTTTTCAAAGTAATACTTTAAGCTATGTGCTTATTCAGCTAAGTATCACTGAAGATGTTATTGGAGTTCTTCTGAAACTGCCTCTGGAAAATGCTGAGTAGCCCCTCACAGGATTCCGGGTGATTTCTCTAGTCACGGGACGGTCTTCCTTGGTTTCACATCTTTTCCTGCAGCCTTTCCCTTTGTTTTACTCTCCTTCTCTCAGCTTAGCTGTGCCCCCTTCCTTTGTCCTCTGGAGGGGCGGTGGGGCAAGGTTGGCAGGGAATCTCCTGGCACGTCGGAGTGACCAGCAGGAGACCCGTTCACTCGTTGCCTCTTGGTGACGTGGGTGCATGTGCCAACCGGGAAAGGCCAAGGGGGCTCACAGCTTTTGAGCGAAGTGCCTGCGCCACAGTGGGGCAAAGCTGTGTGATGGTTCGCTTCCTCTTCACAGGTGGGTCTCTTTGTGGACTTCTTCGTACGCCTCTTCACCCAGCTCAAGTTTGGAGTGGTACAGACATGTATCCTTCTCGCGGTTCTTGGTGTTCCCGGGTGTCAGCAGTTCCTGACCCTGCTTTCTTGTTTGGAGAATAGGAGACATGATCTAGTGAAGAGCTATTTATTAACCATTCAGCTTAAGTTTTTAGTTATCGTTAAAGGACACAACAGGAAGACTTTAAGAGAGAGATACTTGTATTCAGGTTGGTGAGACACAAATACCGCAAAGATGCCCGTTCTTCCCAATCATCTACGAATTCAGTATAGTTCCAATCAAAACTCCCAATAGAGTTTTTTGTGGAACTGGAAATTTCTCTTCCTAAATTTGTTGGGAAGAGTAAAGGGCCAAAAGTAGTTGGGACAGTTTTGAACAAGCATGGCACTTGCCCTACTCCATGTCATAATTTAAGATATAGTCACTGAAACCGTGTCCTATTGGTGCAGGAATTCCCAGTTAGGCCAATGGAAGATAACAGAGGAGCAGAAATTGGCTTGTACATATAGAGAAGTAGGGAGAATGACAGAGTTAGTGTTATAAGTCAGTGAGGAAGAGATGGACGTAATAAAGATGCAGGGACATTGGTTTCCATCTGGAAAAATAAAGATTCCTACTTTGTACCATAAATTAATTCCAGATGGATTGAAGATGTAAATAGGCAAAACAAAACTCTAAGAGACTATGTGATGTCATGAGAAGGGAATAGTTTCTTAAAACTCCAGGAGGCACAAAGTGAAAGGGAATATAGATCCGTAAACTTGACCATGTCAAAGTAAATGTTTTTCATACAAACAAAAAACCCCAAGCCACGACAGTAAAACACCATAAGGAAAGTGGAAAACAAATCCACAGCCTAGGAGAGGTTACTCACTGTACATTGAAGAGACAAATAATTAGTATCTAGAACACTAGAAGAACTGCAGCTCAGTAAGAAGAAAGCCCAAACAGCCCAGTAGAAAAATGAGCAGAGGATGTGAACAGGCAATTCTCAGAAGAGGAAAATGGAATGGTCAATAAATAAACCTGTAGAAAAGGGCTCGCCTCACCACTAACCAAGGAGATGCAAATTAAATAGATAGCAAGTACACCTCCTCTGGCTCCCGAGTCCCTCTTTCTCATTCGGACCTTGGACATGTACAGAGATGTTTGTTACAGCTTTGCGATTGCAGAAAGGTGAAATCACACAAAATGGGAGAATGGAAAAATTGTAATGTGTTCATATGGTATAGTTTTATGCAGAAGTTAAAATGAATGGACCAGAGCTGTGTATATCAACATGACTAATTCTCAAAAACTTGATGTTGAAGGAGAGAAAAAAGTGTAGAATGTGCGTGCATAAAGTGCAATCCCATTATTTTAGTTTTAGAAACACATACAACAAATGGCTACGTCTAAAAATACACAGGGAATGGGGTGCCTGGCTGGCTCAGTTGGTAGAGCGTGTAACTCTTGATCTCGGGGTTGGGGGTTCAAACCCTACGTTGGGCATAGAGATTACTTAAAAATAAAATCTTAAAAAAAAAAAAGACACACTATAATTTCAGGTTAGTGGTTTTTCCCAGGGGAGAGAGGGAGGGAAACAGGATTTTTTTTTTATGGTATCTAACATTTTAATTTTTAAAACCTGGAGCAAATATGACATAACACCAAGATTTGTTAAAGTGAGGGTTGTGGGGGGAAGGGCGTTTGTTGCTTTTTATGACGTTTGAAGTATTGATTTGAAATGTTGGGGTGCAGGAGCAAATGGTCAGAAAGGATTCTTGAGACGTTTTGGGTGCAAAAAAGGTGGTTTTATTAAAGCACAGGGACAGGGCCCATGGGCAGAAAAAGCTGTACGGGGATTGTGAGGAGCGACTGATTACATACTTTTAAATTGGGAGGGGTTAGGGATAGTGTTAAGTCTTTAAGGAGTTTGGGAAGCAAGGTTTACAGGACCTTGAGGGGCTAGCTGCTCTTAAGATAAGGTTATTTAGTACTGTCTGGTAAAACCTTTGTCATGAGACCCTTCAGAAGGATATCAGTGGGCCATATGCTTGGAGGATGATTGCTAACCTGTATGTTGGGGAGGGTGGGTAGAGATAAAGGAAGTTTCCAAAGGGATTTTCATATGTTAAAGACGACTTACAGGACCCTGGAGGTTGGGCGAATATCAAGTTTGCCTTTAGCAAAGCAGTAACGTTGCGGCAGTTGAGCTCCTTGAGAAAGGTCATCTGCCTGCCTCAAGTATTTGTCGATGGACTGCAAGTTGTAAGGAGATTTAATTTTTTCTACATTTCTTTTGCCTTTGTTCTCCACATCCATATTTCATAATTTAAAATTGGTTCCCGGGTACCTGGCTGGCTCAGCCAGTGGAGCATGCAACTCTTGATCTTGGGATTGAGTTTGAGCGCCATGTTGGATGTGTAGAGATTATTTAAAAATTTAAAATTATTTAAAAAAAAAAATAAAGATAAACTTAGAAAATGGTTCCTGATATAGACGATCTCTCAGACAGGTGTTTTTTGTTTTGTTTTGCTTAAGATTTATTTATTTGAGAGGGGGCATGCAGAGGGAGAGAGAGAGAATCTTAAGCAGACTCCCCACTGAGCATGGAGCCGATGTGGGGCTTGATCTCATGACCCTGAGATCATGACCTGAGCCAAAATCAAGAATCATGACTGACGCACAACTGACTCAGCCACCCAGGCGCCCATCAGACAGGTTTTTTCTTGGGTTTACATATAGAGAACAGGAAGATGTGCAGTAAGCAGCCAGCATGTTTTAGAAGAAGAGATGCTGCACCGTTCCCTACTGGTGGTGGTAGGAATGCCCCTGACAGGCGAGCATGTTTGCCTTAACCCCGGTTCTGCAGCGGTGGAGGAATGCAGCCAGAAAGGCTGCCTTGCCCTGTCCCTCCTTGAGCTCTTGGGTTTCAACTTGACCTTTGTCTTCTTGGCAAGCATTCTTGTCCTGATCGAGGTGAGGCGGTGTGGGTGTTGGCATTTGGCTGATGAGGGTTTGGATTCCTCCATCCCCACTTCTGGAATGTCAGGAAGCTGAATTAGACTTGGGATATAGATTCCTGCAGAAAGTGGCCTCTCCTACACTTAGAGCTGTTTCTGAAAGTAAAGGTTTCCACCTCTGGTAGGATGACAGAGGAAAAGTCCAGATTGGGAGGGTGGTTCTCAGCCTCGGCAGCACATTAGAATCACCGGGCAACTTTAAAAATGACTCTAAGTAACTTGAAAATACTTCAAAACTAACTTTAAAAAATAGCTGCTATCCAGCTCAAGTGAATGAGATGAGAATCTCCAGAAGTGGAGTGCCTGCGTTGGTAGATGCGTGGCCCCCAGGTGATGCCGAATCACCGGGACTTGTTAGGAATGCAGCTGAGTCAGAAACCCAGGGTGGGGCCCAGCGTCTGTGTTAACGGGCCCGCCAGGTGATGCTGATGCTGCTAAGGAAGAAGGGCAGTTCCCCCTCGTCAGCGGGTTGTTGTGGCTAAGCCACAGAGCTGGTGGATTTCGAGTTCACGGGCATCCTTCTCTCTCCTCCCTTAGCCAGTGGCAGCAGGTTCCGGGATACCCGAAATCAAATGCTATCTGAATGGTGTGAAGGTGCCCGGAATTGTCCGTCTCCGGACCCTGCTCTGCAAAGTCTTTGGAGTGCTGTTCAGTGTGGCTGGAGGTGAGGAGAGTCTTTCTGACTTTTAGCCTTCCAGGTATTCCAAGGGTTGAAGGTGACAAGAAGCACTGTGTACGTAAATTAGGTAGATTTGGATTTGAAGGGCCTGCCCTCAAACAGATATCTGCCCTGTTTGTTGATGGATAATGTAGACGCTGTAAGTTACCAGTCGGATACCTGACTAACACACGTTTAGTTTTGAAGTGGAATGACCCTTTAGTTGGTTTGTGGAGTTTGCTTTTAGCAAAGTCAGCAAGCTTTTTGTGTAAACAGCCAGACAGTAAATATTTTAGGCCTGATGGGCTAAGAGGCAAAATGGGAGATACGATGTAGGTACTTAAACATATATAGCCATTTCAAATAGAGCCATGTGAGAATGTAAAAACCATTCTTCGTTCTCGGGCTATAGAAACAGGCATTGGGCCTGTCTTGGCCCACAGGCTATGGTTTTCTGAGTGCTCATATTAAGGAGTATTTTTTCTGATGTGATGAGTATTTGAGTTTTTCTTTTACAAAGTCACGTAATCATCTCTGCTGTACAGTTGTCGAGAGACCGGTCTACTTAGCAAAGGTCTCCTAACCAAGACAGCTTTCTGTGCTGACTGATGGTCTCCCCCTTTTCCACCTGTTCCCAGGGCTTTTTGTGGGGAAGGAAGGCCCCATGATCCACAGTGGAGCAGTGGTAGGAGCCGGCCTCCCCCAGGTAAGAGCTGATGGGCTGGGAGGATACGTCCCTCAGAGGGGGCCCCTGGGGAGGGCCGTGTCCATGGTGGAGTTTGTAACATATCCATTGGGAGCACCTAACATGGCCTTGGAAGCTGATGGCCATTTGGGTTGATGTGAAACTTCCGTCACCCAGCAGAGAGGGTAACTGGTACCCCCGGGTTTTAACAAGGCCCTGCTGAGTACTTGGAGCAGCAACGGGACAGAGAAGGTCTGTTCAAATGAAAGTCACCTGGTGCGCCCCTAGCCGGTGCTGAGCACCTGCCCATCAGGCAGTTGATGGATCACCTCCGTGTGGCCAAACCCCAGGGTGCTGGAAGCACCGACCGAGATGGCTCCAGGCCCAGGTCTACGGCGAGGCCATTTGAACGAGCCCCGGAATACTAGCCGCTGCTTTAGCCGACATGCTCTCTGGGCCAGACTCTCCGTGTCCCAGCTTCTTTCTTCTTTAAAGCCACCTCAAGGGTTTGGTTGTCTTCGTCCTCCGCATCCTTAGTTGAGGAAACTGAGGCTTAGAACTGGCTCGGGACTCCAGAGCCCCCCTTCTTCAGGGTTTCCCAGACTCCCCAGCTGCAAGCTTGAGACGTCTCTGTTCCTCTGAACCGCCCCTCGTAGACGGTTAGCTCGGTTAGCTCTGGTGCTCTGCGGGGAGGGAATCACCGTGGCTGCGGGTTATCGGCGCAAAGGAGAGAAGACTCTTGTCCAGAGCCCGTCTGTTGGTCTCTCTTGTTACTGCGTCCCCTCCCTCACATCAGGCACCGGCCTCCCGGAAGTGAGCTGAGAGGCGGAAGGAGGCCAGGTGAGGACGAGGCAGCAGCATGAGAACTCGCTGGGCTCATTGGACCCTCGCCGGTTCTTTGGGCCCCTTCCGTACTGACATCCCCTGAGCAGAGCCCACTTGATCTTCTGCAGCAGCTTTCGGTTCCTCCCTCCACCCGGCAGTTTCCCCTTTCTCTGTCTGACTTGTTGACTGTGTACCAAATGTGATTTCCAAAGATCCTAGAAATCTGGGGGGCAGGAAAAGAAGTTCCTTCCAGAAGTAACGTCTTTTTTTTTTTTCCCACGTTGCGGTTCTGGCCTCTTGCAACACATCTGCCTGGGTGTGCTCAAGCAAAGGGAACTTTCTGGTGCCTGGGATTCCTGCAGCTCTGGTTCTTGTGCCCCCCCCCCCCCCCCTCCCTTTGTTTTCTCTTTCTCTAGTTTCAGAGCATCTCCTTACGGAAGATCCAGTTTAACTTCCCCTATTTCCGAAGTGACAGGTATGGAAACCCAACCCAGTTCGTTTGCTACCGCTCAGACCCCACTCCCGTCACCGTAGCTGGCTCTGGGGCTGCCTTGCTGGGCGGGCTGTGGGTGGAACCCACCTGTCAGAGTGGAGAGGGGTAGGAATCTTCTGAAAATAAGTATGAGGGCCAGGCTGGCTTCGTGGCTTCTATTTTGTCAAGACATAAGGCTTAGAACCGTCTCAGGCAATGAAGAAGACAGTCCAGTATTGAAAACACGACCAGGGAAGTCCACAGGCGTATTATCGAGAATGTGTTTTATATTCCAAAATGATGTACTTGGTCCGCCGCCTTTCTGGGTTGGAAGGTGCTCTTCTGGGTACTTTTTCGCCCTGTGGGATTTGTGCGTGTTACTGATGTGTGCACCCTGCTCGGCCTTTGGAATCGGGGGCCAGATTCAGAGTCATCTACCTTCTCCTGCTGGGGTTCCTGCGGGTCACTGTCACCTGCTCCTGACACTTTCACCGCCGCTGTGGCTTTCTGGGAGAAAGATCTGGTGAGAGTGGGGCTCAGCAGGGACTGACAGAAGTCTGGGCTCTGCCTCCTCAGCTGGTGGCTAAGACCCCACATTCAGAGCAGACTGACGTCAGGGAGCCCCTCCGACTAAGGAGAGTGTCTGGCTCTTAGGGAAACCGTATTTGCCGGGGAGTCTGCCTCACCAGACACCTGCCCTTCGTAAGCCCTGACTGTTCGTGGGTCACAAGACATGATGTTGGTGGACAAGGAAGTGAACACCTGCCTTTTGCGGCCTGAGGACTCTTTTTTGGGTGAATCACCTCTCTGTTCTTCCCGCAGAGACAAGCGGGACTTTGTATCAGCAGGGGCGGCTGCTGGAGTTGCTGCAGCTTTTGGGGCCCCCATCGGGGGCACCCTCTTCAGTCTGGAAGAGGGCTCGTCCTTCTGGAACCAGGGGCTCACGTGGAAAGTGGTAAGGAGGACTTTTAGTGAAAGCACCTCCTAAACTTAGCCACCCCCTCTCCCCAAAACTAAACTGGACATTTCTGACTCGGTACGGTCACCTGTCATTTTGATGAGACCAGGAGGGTTGACTTTATTAGAAATTCCTTTGCTCTGGACCCATAACCTCCAAACCATGGACATTTCTGTACGTTTCATATCAAGGCCCCCCCATCTGCACATCAAACTGCCATTGTCCTCCCTTGATGAACCATCTGGCCTAAAAACGGGAGACCGGCTAGGGTCAGAGGCAGGCCGTGGCGGAGGCTGAACTTGAACCCTACCTGGCCTCCTCCCTCAGACTAGCATGTTCCTCGTCTTGTAGTTACCGTTCCTTTTTGGGCACATGATCTAGTCCACAACAGGCTCTAAATAAAGAGGCTCTCACAGTAGGCCATTGAATACACACTTCTCACAGCCCGATTCACAGTTTTCGCACCCGAGGAGTGCTCACTGCAGTGGCTACCAGGTCTCTGTGTCCAGACCTGGACGTGTGGGTTTTTTCGGGGGGGGGGGGGGGGGGGGCAGTGGGTTTTCTGAGGCCGCACCCAGAAGGTAGGACTTGTCACTCCTGAGTGTTCTCCTGTTTGTCCCGTCTCCTAGCTCTTCTGTTCCATGTCTGCCACCTTCACCCTCAACTTCTTTCGTTCTGGGATTCAGTTTGGAAGTTGGGGTTCCTTCCAATTGCCCGGATTGTTGAACTTCGGCGAGTTTAAGGTATGTTTTGTCCTTTCTTCCATCGTTTTTTGGGGGTTCTGGTTTTTTGTTTGTTTTTACTTGACCCATGAAAATTGTTTTTAAAGTACCAGAGAGCAGTGGTCAGAAGGGTAGGCAGAGCTTCTAATGGGGTCTTTCTGCCCCGTGAGTCTCCTGTGCATGCTCAGTGCTCGGTGCGGGCAGGCTTCCAGCTCTGCTTTGGCTCTCGTAGATGGAAAGCAGATTCGCCTCTTATTTCTGTCTTCTCTGCTTCTGTCCCTTCCTGCTCTCATGGGCACTCTGGTTTTTCTTTCTCCCTCCCTTGCCCCTTCTCTCAGTGCTCTGACTCTGATAAAAAATGTCACCTCTGGACAGCTATGGATTTGGGTTTCTTCGTCGTGATGGGGGTCATTGGGGGCCTCCTGGGAGCCACATTCAACTGTCTGAACAAGAGGCTTGCAAAGTACCGTATGCGAAACGTGCACCCGAAACCTAAGCTCGTCAGGTACCTGCTTGCCTCCCGCAGCCTGCCGTGGCTCCCTGAGCTTCGTGTGGACCAGGCCGTCTCTCCCAAGGAAGGCGCTCATGGGAACGGACTCCACTTCTCCCGCCAGCTTTGATTTCGTGTCTGAGACTAAAAATGGAGACAGGGTCGTGGATCTCCTCTATTTGTCAGACGGGCCAAAAGGCTGAGTCTGAGCTTAATTTACATCAGAGGTGCTGGTTGCCTTCCAGCCACAAAGTCAGAAGGGTCGATGAGACTCTTGACCTAAAATGGAAGGCCATTTTGTTCCTCAGAGAGAGGTGCTGTGGTAATGTAGCAGCCCACGTTCCTGGCTACCCACTGTTGACGAACGAGTTGCTAGAATAGAGCAAGTCGCTGACAAGCTCTGCACGTGTCCTGACTGACTCGGGGCTGCTGGTTGCATGCTCTTTGGGGCAGTGAGGGTTAGAGCAGACAGGGTTGTGTTTTTTAGTTCCCGAGGCTGGGGTGTCTTTTTTTATCTTGTAGTAACCGCTGTGCTTTGCTTCCTAGAGTCTTAGAGAGCCTCTTGGTGTCTGTGGTAAGCACCGTGGTGGTGTTTATGGCCTCGATGGTATTAGGAGAATGCCGACAGATGTCTGCTTCGGGTCAAATCGGTAATGACTCATCCCAGCTCCAGGTAACCCTGTGCACCTGCTGCCTGTGTCCTACACCCCCAAAGAGGAGGAATCCAGAAATGTGTGACTTGCCTCTGCTGAGAGCTAATAGGTGTGTTTGTTTGTTGCTCCACACCTTTATCAGATTGCTAAGAGCTAGAGGAATCCGTAGGAGCCTTTTCCCGGAAAAGAGAGTGTGCATGCTCTTTTCCACTTTTGTGAAGAGTCACGGCCATCATAGAGGGGAGCTTCTCTCTCTTTTTGTTGAACAAAATTAACTGGAGACAAGCTCAGGAAGCCAACCGTTGCTTGTTCGATGAGCCCCAGTTTACTCTTCTACCTCTTCAACCCTGAAAGGTGCCCACCAGCCTCACCCTCATGATTATGAGCATCACCCTTAAGACTGGGAGAAAGGAGTGTCTGCCTCAGGGTGATCTGCGATCTGGCTCTTTTGGCATTTCCTGGTTCTTTCTTCCTGGGTTTAGGTCATTTACTGCCTTATGTTCTTTTTCTGTTTCTCCTTCTTGCTTCTTAGGAGTGTGTAGTATTTTCTAGAACCTTTCCCTGAAAGAGCAGGGTCAGTGAGGGAGGCATTGGAGCTTACTCTGCCCTGCAATTTTTTGGTCCAAGCCAGTGGGTCTGAGAGCTGCATGTGGTCAGCCAGATGCATGGTTCTGGCCTCTAGGGTAGAGGCTCGGGAGTGTTCCCTAAGTATCCGACCTTCTTTTTTTTTTTTTTAAGATTTTATTCATTTGACAGAGAGAGAGACAGCGAGATAGGGAACACAAGTAGGGGGGGAGTGGGAGAGGGAAAAGGAGGCTTCCCGCCGAGCAGGGAGCCCGATCCCAGGACCCTGGGATCATGACCTGAGCCGAAGGCAGACGCTTAACGACTGAGCCACCCAGGCACCCCAGTACCCTACCTTCTTGCTGCTCCTGAGTAGCTGCTCACATCCCTCAGGGTTGTTGGGAGCTTTGTCTTGGATGGCTGCCCCTTTGGCATCCCCAGCAACGTCCATGAACAGCAGCATGGGTTAGATCAGGGCTTGGCAAACTGCGGCCTGTGGGCCGGATTTGGCCTTTGGCATCTACTTGTTTTTGTGTGGCCCCCGAGCTAAAAATGGTTTTCACCTTTTTAAAGAGTGTTTAAGAAAAAAAAAGAAGAAGAAGAAGAATGTGCAACAGAGACTCTGTGTGGCCTACAAAGTCTAAAATACTTACTATGTGGCTCTTTATATCCACCAACCCCTGTTACTCGTTAGTCCCGAGGCTACCTCCTTACCAGACCAGTATTTTCCAAACACGTCCTGTGGAACACTGATACATATGATTCACAAACAAATGGAAAAGAATCCTGTGGTCTAACGGGTTAGCCAGAATTAAATGAGTTGCTCTAAGACAGGACTGCGTAGGACGTCTACAATTCCGTCAGTGTCATGGGTGTTTGGACGTTTATCGTGTGCTAGCTATTCCAGTAAGCACCGCACGGACATGACTTCATTGAGTCCTTGCCCCCGCCATGTTGGCTGGTATCATTATCCCCATTTTACAGGGGAGAAAACGGAGACAAAGTGAGGTCTTTTTTTTTTTTAAGATTTTATTTATTTATTTGAGAGAGAGAGAAAGTGAGAGAGCAGCAGAGAGAGAGGGAGAAGCAGGCTCCCCCTCCCCCCGTAGGGAGCCCGACGATGCAGGGCTTGATCCCAGGACCCCAAGATTGTGACCTGAGCTGAAGGCAAACACGTAACCCACTAAGCTACCCAGGCGCCCCACGAAGTGAGGTCTTGACCACGATCTCTCAGTGGTATACACCATGAGCTCGGCATTACTCATTTCACAGGTGAGGCTTCCAGGATGAGCTGCCGCTCCCACAGTCGCTGGAGCGGGGCAGAGTCAGAGGCCAGTCTGTCTGATGCAGGAGCCTCTGCTCTGCCCTCAGCTGGTTCTCTGATCTCCAGCAAGGCTGCGATGCATCTCAGCACATTAGACTGCAGGACTCTTTCCAGGGAGGCCTCAGGACCGGGGTTCCTCCCGACATAGTTTGGGAAACACTGCATGCGTGGATCGTTTCGTGGTCGCCCCGTTCCTGAGCCACACACATTTCTCGTTGGGCAGCCCCTCCCTGCCAGGTTCCGCCAGGAGGGGGCACTGCCCCGCTTCCCGTGGCGGTCCTCCTCCGCACTTCACAGTGCGTGGGGCTCTCGGGCCAGGCTTCCAGCAGTATCACTTACAACGTGAGCACCACGAGAGGAAGCAGAGCCGGATCCACGGTGAATTTCATTGTTGTAACTCAAGAGCCCTCGTCCCGATTCTTTCATTCTCGAAGCGTAAGGAATACAGTATCACGGTTGGCTGCTCTTGGCTAGAGATCGATTTTTTGCCACCTGTTTCATTTCCGGGTAAAGCTTACAAGCCAGACTTTCTCGACCCCACTGGAGACCTCCCGCTCCAAGACTTTGAGCGCCCTGATCAGGTATAATGACTTCGTAATGACCTCGTACTGACTCTCCAATTCTTGTGTCTTAGGTCACATCAGAAGATGTCAACTCAAGTACCAAGACCTTTTTTTGTCCCAACGAGACCTACAACGACATGGCCACACTCTTCTTCAATCCCCAGGAGTCTGCCATCCTTCAGCTTTTCCACCAGGATAGTGAGTATCTGTGAGCCTGCCCGTTCTTAGGTGATTGATTTTTTTTTTTTTCCTGTAGGGAACATGATGTTTCCTCTGCCCCTGCTGTTGGCCCACAGACACAGCCAGGCTTACCCTCAATTCTGAGCAAAATAGGAGTTTTCCTTTGTACTAGCAACCCAGACAAGGCTGGAGTCTCTGCCTCCAGTGTTAGAGGTGAACTGGTTGGGGTGTGGAAGGACCTGGAAGGGGCCAGAGCAGCCCGGCGGGCCTTGGTGGCGTCTGGTCATGGGACTCAGGTGGGTTCTTGCCTCGCAGGTACCTTTAGCCCCATCACTCTGGCCTTGTTCTTCGCCCTCTATTTCCTGCTTGCATGTTGGACCTATGGCATTTCAGTTCCAAGTGGCCTTTTTGTGCCTTCCCTGCTGTGTGGAGCTGCTTTTGGACGTTTAGTTGCCAATGTCCTTAAAAGGTAAGTGTGCGCGTGTGAGTGTGCCCGGGTGTGCGTGGGCACAAGTGTGCGAACCTTGTGATTCCAAGCCATAGTCTCCGCTTCTTTCTTGCCCAGCTACATCGGCCTGGGCCACATCTACTCGGGGACCTTTGCCCTAATCGGTGCCGCAGCTTTCCTGGGCGGTGTCGTCCGCATGACCATCAGTCTCACGGTCATCCTCATTGAGTCTACCAACGAGATTACTTACGGGCTCCCCATTATGATCACTCTGATGGTGAGTGCTCCCCTTCCAGGCCTGTCCGAGGTGCAGGGCCAAGTTCACCCCCCCAGCAGCCTTTTTTCAAGTCTTTGTTTTGTGTCTCAGGTGGCCAAATGGACAGGGGACTTTTTCAACAAGGGCATTTATGATATCCACGTGGGCTTGCGAGGTGTGCCGCTCCTGGAATGGGAGACGGAGGCAGAAATGGACAAGTGAGACCATCACTTCCATCTGTTCTAGTTTCAGAGTTTATGACCTCGGGCCCGGGGGGTGTGTGCATCAGAGTGGGAAGTGGTGATTAAGATTCTGGGGTGGGAGTCCAGTGAACCGGTAGATAACTCCCGGAAACAGCTGGGTGTGTCTGGGAGCTGGGGGGTGGAGGCCGGCGGCTGCTGCGTGGTTTGATGTAGCTCCTGTGGCCTTCTGGTTGGACCTGACAGGAGGTCTCGATCAGGTCTGTGTTAGGACTGCACGTTTCCGCTAAGGGTCTGCTAAGCCCCGTGAGTGAGGACCAGCCTGCCTAACACATGGCCCGTGAAGTGTCATGCCATCAGCAGGGATTATTCTAGGCATAATCGCTGATTTATCCATCAGCCTGCAAATGGTTTGGGCCTTCTGTGTCCAGGGACCCCACGAGGCCTTTATGGTCCAACAGAGGGATCAGCAAACTTCTGTAAAGGGGCGGATAGTTAATATTTGCAGCTTTGCCGGCCATGTGGTCTCCGTTACAACTAGCTATAGATATTATGTAAATGAGCGGGAGAGGCCAGATTTGGCCTGGCACCTGCAGTTGCCACCTGGTTTAAAGGAACAGCCCATACTTTTTTTTTTTTTTTTTTTAATTCTAGTAGTACCATTAACAATTCAGTGATGATATGAGGAATGTGCCATGGAGGGCTGAGGAGGGGATGGCTATTCACCTGGGCAAGTAGGTGGGGTTTGTGGTAAGGGGACATCTTGTATTGAGCTGAGGAAAGGCCCACCAGTTTGGCAGAGCAGGGAAGGGCGTTCCAGGCATGGGGAAGGGCATTTGCACAAGGATAGAAGTACAGACGAACGTGTGTGTTCAAAGAAACGCTAGAGCTGGCTCAGAGGAGGGAGCCCGGCGGTCCGGGCCGTGCAGCAGATCCAGGGCTCACTCCTGGGATACTGCGGGCTCTCTTGTGAGGCAGGACCACTTTCCTCCCTCCCCCAGACTGAGAGCCAGTGACATCATGGAGCCCAACCTGACCTACGTCTACCCGCACACCCGCATCCAGTCTCTGGTCAGCATCCTGCGCACCACGGTCCACCATGCCTTCCCGGTGGTCACGGAGAACCGGGGCAACGAGAAGGAGTTCATGAAGGGCAACCAGCTCATCAGTAACAACATCAAATTCAAGGTACAGCAGCCCGAGAGGAATGGTGGGCGAGAAATAAGCAGTTCCTTGACGCACACGCTGATCTGGCACCTGCCACACCCCATAGATGGGGGCGCTGGTTGGCTCTCAGGGAGAATCCACCTCTTCATTATGTGCGCCAGCAAGTGTAGACGTGATAGCGAGTGTGGACGTCATTAGGCCGTCAGGACATGTGTCCGTTGTCACCCCAGCAAGCGTGCAGATGGATTTTTTGTTTTAATCGGCATTATTTATGGTGTGTAAGTGGTATCAGGAGGTTTCTAGAGTTGCCTGTGACAGAAGTAGACTTCGGCCTACCTAAGAAAAAGAAATCGGCTGGAAGCTGCAGGACCGACAGGGGAGCTGGAGGACCAGAGGCCTCCCGCCGGGCGTGCAGGCGGCTCGCAGACACCCTGGAGGGTGTGGGGAGGACGGGCACCAGCCCTTGCTCCTGAGTCGAAATCCAGGCAGAGGGAGAGGCCCTCACTCAGGCCATAAGCCCCCTGGCTCTGGGGGCTGGGGCACGTCCATTGTCAGTCCCACCACGACGTGACGTAGGAGAGGGGTTCACCCTGGAGAGTTAAAGTGCTGTTCCCAAACCAAAGGAGTAGGGAAGTTGGGCTGGCAGAAACCGCGGGTTCCAGAGGCTCAGAGAGACTCCCTTCAACCCCAAGCCCCTGAGCCACTCCGAAGATGCCTTGCACTTCCTATGTCAGCACGTGCTTGTCGCCACTGTCACCCGAATCTTTAAGCTGCGTAGCTGCCGTGGTGGTGTGCCCGGGCCAGCAACCCATGGCCTGCCCGGTAGAAACCTCTGTCCCCATCACCCCTCCCCACGCACAGAAATCCAGCATCCTGACCCGGGCTGGCGAGCAACGCCGACGGAGCCAGTCCATGAAGTCGTACCCGTCGAGTGAGCTGCGAAACGTGTGTGATGAGCACCTCCCCTCCGAGGAGCCGGCCGAGAAGGAGGACCTCCTGCAGCAGATGCTGGAGCGAAGGTGAGAGCACAGCCCCCCGCCGCGCGCACCCCCGCCCGCAGGGGCTCACGAAGGGGCTCACGAAGGGCCAGCGCGCTGCTCGGAGGCAGCTCCCGAGCTTCTGGGGGATTTGGGGAGTTGGTTGGGGCCGTGGGGGGGGAAGCAAGATGCAATCCTGCTGAGGGTATGCTAGGCAGCATCTGGTTTTTATGTAACAGATACACTCCCTACCCCAACCTATACCCTGACCAGTCCCCGAGCGAAGACTGGACCATGGAGGAGCGCTTCCGCCCTCTGACCTTCCACGGCCTGATCCTGCGGTCACAGCTCGTCACCCTGCTCGTCCGAGGAGTTTGTTACTCAGAAAGTCAATCAGTGAGTCTCTGCTCTGCACCGGGATTCGGGAAGGCACGAGGGTGCTAGGAGCACAGTCCCTGTGCCTCGGGGCGGACGGGAGCTAGGACGTGGGGAGCCCTTGTGCCAGCGGGCGGCTGTCCTGCAGTGTGTGTAGCCCCACGGCTCCCTCTGCTGCTCTCAGCGCCTCTCGGGGCACTACGGTGGGGGGATGCCCCAGTCACCCTCTGCTCAGTCTGTGCACTGCCTCCTAAGTGTTCTTTCAGCCTGGAGACTTTTTTTTTTCTTTCTCTTTTTCTTTTATTTTTTTAAGATTTTATTTGCGAGCGAGCACACACGTGCGCAAGCACAGCAAGGGAGGAGCAGAGGGAGAGAGGGAGAAGCAGACTCCCCCGAGTCTGAGCAGGGAGCCTGATTCGGGGCTCCATCCCAGGACCCCGGGATCATGACCTGAGCCCAAGGCAGACGCTTAACTGACTGAGCCACCCAGGCGTCCCAAGCCTCTAGACTTTTAATATAGTTTCTACACTTTCTGGTATAAGTGAACTTTTTTACATGCTTTTTTTTTTTAAATGTTCTTCCTATTAATTCCCTTGTAATTTTTTTTTCCTTTCATTTGGTTTTTGTAGAGATAAGCAGGGGTGGGTGGGGTGTGTTGTTCAAAGTGGTCCCTATAGTGACCTGAAGACCCACTCGTCCCCACACACTTCACCCCCTTTAGAGGGAACCTGAAAAGGTTGCCCAAAGGCCTACTTTCCAAATGGACTCTCCTGGTTCAGCTCTTGGACGCGGAGGCCAGCCCTGCAGTCACTCATGGTCTTGCTGGCCTGTGGAAGAGCAGCTAGCATGGGGCGGGACAGGAAGGCCACAGGGGGAGGGGCTGGGGCTTGGAGGTGTGGTCGGTGGTGTGTGGGGCACAGGAGGGGTGATGTGGGCTAGGTTGCAGAGGCCTCGCCTTAAGGCAGAAAGTAGCTGGAGCTGAGCTGACCAAGTGCTGGAAGCTGGGTGCTGCTGAGCAGGCGGCTGGGGCGGGGGCGGGGGGGCAGTGTGTGGAGAGAGGAGTTACGGGCGAGCCATCAGGACAGAGCAGCGACCAGCACTGTGGCCACTGTGCCCAGCCTGAGAGCCATGGTGGCGGCCCAGGTGCCCCGTGAGGGCCGAGGGGAAATCCAGAAGATTTGTTACCGTCCCTCGGGATGCAGGGATGGTAACAAAGCTGCCGTGTCCAATTAATTGCCACAAACCGGGTGGCTGCAAACAACAGAAATCTCTTTTCACAATTCTCAAGGTCAGAGTACGAAGTCCACATGTCAGCAGGGCCTCGCTCTCTCGGGAGGATCGCTCCTTGCCTTCCTCGTTTGGGGGGCTACCAGCCATCCCTGGCACTCCCTGACCGTAGACAGGTCCCTCCAGCCTCTGCCTCCGTTGTCACATGGCCTTCTCCCTCTGTGTCCTCCCCTCTTCTTAGAAGGACACAGTCATTGGACTGACAGCCCACCTTAGTGTAGTCTGACGTCATCTGAACTTGCCTATGTCTCCAGAGACCCTGTTTCCCACATGGCCGCATGCACAGGTGCAGGGGCTAGGACTCAGACACGTCTTTTGAGGAACACACGTCAACCTGAGACCTATTAGTTCTTCTCCCATTTAGACTCCGGGACAAGCCATGTCCATTTTACAGACGAGGAGAAGCAGGATCAAAGAGATTAGGAGACTCGCCGAGGGGGGCACAGCGAGGCCTGGCTGGGAACTGGCGTCAGACGACAGGGGTCTCACGACAGAGCCCCCAGTTCTACACTGCCTCACGCTGGGTGGGGCCGTAGCCAGCGGTGTGGACGTGGAGGGGGAGGGGCTCTCCGTGTGCCCCTGCTGCTTGCCGTGCTGGGTGCAAGGACCTGTCTCGCTTGGGATTGCAGAGCGCCAGCCAGCCGCGCCTTTCCTACGCTGAGATGGCTGAGGATTACCCGCGGTACCCCGACATCCACGACCTGGACCTGACACTGCTAAACCCGCGCATGATTGTGGTGAGCAGGGCTGTCCCTTTGGGGCAGGGCCCCTGGAGAGGAGCCGGCCGCTGCTCGTCCGTGCGTTCGCGCCTCATCCCGGGTAGGGCGCAGGTGGCCAGAGGTGACTTGTGTTCTCTTCTCTGCAGGATGTCACCCCGTACATGAACCCTGCGCCCTTTACTGTTTCACCTAACACCCACGTCTCCCAAGTCTTCAACCTGTTCAGAACGATGGGCCTGCGGCACCTGCCCGTGGTGAACGCCGTGGGAGAGGTGAGTCTGACTTCCCACTGTGCCCGCAGCCACGCCTGCCTTCCAGAAAGGACCCTGCCCCCGCTGCGTGTGAGTCAGGGCTTCCCAACCAGCAGGGTTTCTCGGACCAAAAGCTTTTCTGCCCCCTCTGCCTCCTGTGTGTTTCTGACGTACACTCTCCACTCGGCCGGCAGGTGTCGCCAGGGTCACAGCTGCTGCGGAAGAGCGTAGGGCAGGCGTCCCCAGTGTTCCTCTCCTTCACCCTCCATCAGGCCTGCGCCTCCTGGAGGCGGGGTCCGCTCCCCACCCACGCTGGGCATTTATGACGTTAAATGAGAGAATTTCAAGCAAAATGCTTAGAGAGTTTTAAAAGATCCAACTACGTACAACTAGTAATCAGTGCTGCAGACTTGCCTGGTTTTCTTTTTTCTTAGAACTCCATTGTTTTTCTCATTACACAGTTATCGTGTGGTTGTTTAAAAAAAAAAAGAAAAGAAAATATAGAGAAGCAGAATACAAACAAAAAATAAATACCAGCCCCTAGCTCCTTTGTCTTTTTTCCTCTGCATCTACAAGTGGAGATTTTACGTGTCCCGTCTTTTTTTTTTTTTAAGATTTTATTTACCTGACAGACACAGCGAGAGAGGGAACACAAGCAGGGGGAGTGGGAGAGGGAGAAGCAGGCTTCCTGTGGAGCAGGGAGCCTGATGCGGGGCTCGATCCCAGGACCCCGGGATCATGACCTGAGCCGAAGGCAGATGCCCAGCGACTGAGCCCCCGAGGCACCCTGTCACGTGTCCAGTCTTAATGAGGGCGTTGTCACCACCTGTACTAACACCCTCGTGGTGTGTGTGACCTGTAGGAGATGCCTTTCTGTGGCAGGAAACGTTCGCTTACGGTATTTTAACGGGCTCGACGGCATCCCACTGGCCGGCTGTCCACTGACTTATCCAGCCGTCCTCTGTAGGGGGACATGTAACTAAACATCACTGCCGTGATCATCCTCTTGAGGCTTTTGCTGTTTGTTACCAAGTCGCCCTCCAGGAAGTGAAACCTC
Organism: Phoca vitulina; assembly: GCF_004348235.1. Lineage (NCBI taxonomy): Eukaryota > Metazoa > Chordata > Mammalia > Carnivora > Phocidae > Phoca > Phoca vitulina. The sequence continues at coordinate 92,321,689 of NW_022589705.1, read as the reverse complement.
TCAAGACAGGGACCTCCGGCAGAACGCTGGCCCGGCCCGGCCTGCTCTTCTGTGGGCGTAGTTACAGTGGGTCCAGCTGTGTTCCTTGAAACACAAGCACACGGGAGGTTCGAATACAGTTTCTGGTGCTCAGCACCCGCGTCACTAAGACATGAGCGGCGGCGGCTGCAACAGTTGTGAAGACCTCTGATTTCCACAGCGTCCCTCCCTTCTGACCCCATCTGCCTGGAGATGGCATCAGATCCCGCACATTAAGGGTTCAGCCCCACAAGACAGCCCCCCCCCGCCTCTTCGGATGCCAATCAAAAGTCCAGGTTGTCACCTGGGGTTCTGGCCAGGTGCCTGTAAATTGGAGGTTCCCATGATCTGCTTCTGGAACTCAGGAAAACAGTTTACTTACCAGCTGATCGGTGTACCATGAAAGGATGTGACCCAGGAACGGCCAGATGGAAGAGATGCAGGGGCAGGTGTGTGGGAAGGGGTGCCAGGCTTCCACACCTTCTCTGGCACACTGCCCTCCTGGCACCTTCCGTGTTCACCAGTGTGGAGGCTCCCCACACCCCACAGTTCAGGAACTTTGTTGATGGCTTCATTGTGTACGTCTGCGGGATTGATCACATCATGGCCATGGGTGATTGATTCAACCTCCGGCCCTTCCCCGCCCACAGATGGGGGTTGGGGCTGGAAGAGCCAGTCCTCTAGCCACATGGTTGGTTGCCCTGGCAACTAGCTTCCATTCTTAGGGACTTTCTAAAAGTTTATCATTCACATAAACTCAGGTATAGTTGAAAGGGGCTCATTATGAATGGTAAAGGACACCGTTCTTACTCGTCACTTAATTCCCAGAGTTTTTAGAGCTTGTGCAGGAACTAGGATGAAGACCAAACACGTATTTCCTGTTATAAGTCGCTGTATCACAAGGACTCAGGTAGTGCCAAGAGATGGTATTTATGAGCCGCAGTGGGGTCGCGGGGTCTCGGCTGCTCGGGAACCGGCATTGGGCTGCGTCTCTTGCGTGCATGCTTGAAGCAAGTGGCGGGTGATGGGAACTGAGAAGGCTAGTGAGCGTGTGCCCTGTTGAAAAAGACATTCAAATTCAGAGTTTAGCTGGCCTGACTAAAATTTCTCTTGGAGCTGAATTTGTCCCATTGGCCTCCAGGTGACGAGCCCTAGTTACCTGTTGATCTCCTTGTCATCTGGAGACTGGGTAGCCTTGAAGTGCGGAGCGTAGCCAGCTTGATACGTCTGTCCCAGCGCTCTGTGGGACGGGCCTCTGTCGCCTCTGCTTACAGTGCCTCTCAGGGCCAGCCCTGTCCGCTCCCAGTCCTGCCCCAGCGGGTTTGCTCTGCAGGTGACGGCGGTCTTTTTCTCCTTGTCCTAGATCGTTGGGATCATCACTCGACACAACCTGATCTACGAGTTCCTGCAGGCCCGGCTGCGGCAGCACTACCAGACCATCTGACGGCCCAGCGCGGCCCCGCTGCCACACGCCAGCCTGCCCTGTCCCGGAGCTGCCCAGGGAGGCGGCTCACTCGTGCTCCATCGCCACGGCCGGCTGGGGCTGTTCCAGGACACGGAAGATTCCCACTCACCCACTCGCTCAGAAGCCTCCAGTCATCGAACACTTCGCCGGTCAGCCGTCCTGGGGATGGTGTTGAACCGCGAGAGCCTGGGCCTGTCTGACTTTCTCAGCAAGTATCTTCCTGTTTCCTGCTCCCCGCTCTCCTGCCGTCCAGCATGGGCCCCGGCCCCAGGCCCCTCCACCCCACGCGTGCCAGGACCAGAGGGGGCGTCAGGCCTCGGCCACCGGGGAGTGACGCCCAGAGCAGTTTTCCTGCCCCCTCCTGCTGCTCTCCTACGGAACCCAACTGTTGCCTTCAGCGGTAACAGGAGGGGCTTTGGCCAAGGCAGGTGCTGGGGCTAAGGCCAGCTGCAAAATGCAGCGAATTACCAAATTCAGGGACTGAGCCCCTGAGCTCACCCATGTTTCAGGGGGGCCCTCCTGCGTCGGGACTCTGGACAGGCGCACCGGTTCATTTGAAGGGAAACACGGCTTCCTGGGGGAGCTGCTGCTCTGGGCTTGCCCCCGTGGTCACAGCCTCCTCGGAAGCACCACCCTCCAGAAGCACAAGTCCCACGGACCGTCCCTGAAGGAGAAGCCTGACGAGACGCTCCGACTTACAGCCACCCTAGTCTTTAGCATTTCGGCTTCTCTCCTGGTGACTTGTGTTTTCCATGGTCCGTCCCTCGTTCCTCCCCTCTGCACTGAGTTACTGACTTCCCGTGAGTTCTTACACGTGTCTTCCTGGTGAGGCAGCCACAGCCCAGGTGTCCCCCCCCCACCATTAGCTAAAAGCAGGGCACCCCGTGATAAAACTGCTCGACCCAACTCTGGGGAATGGTACAGTTACCTCTGAGATGGATAGAAGCCAGTCCTGGGCCAGTGAACACTCCAGGCACGGGATGTGGCCAAGAAGCCAGGGTTAGGACAGCGCAGATGGGTTATTCCAGGAGGAGGGCGTGTCCCCGTCACACGCCTGTCTCACTCCCCTGCTGCTGCTAGCCATCCCCAGCCCACTGAGGGGCCCAGACATGGAAACTGTGCTGCCAGGGGGCTGGGTTGGGAGGGACACCCACCAGCACGTGCCCCAAGGCCCGAGCATGAACCCCGGGAAGGAAGCCTCTCTGTCTCTCCAGGCTGGGGGGCCCTCTCTGACCAGGCCCCCAAAGTGAACACTTGGTGTTGGGTATTTTGCACTTACTTTCCTCCTAACCTCTGCTCTCCCCCTACTTGCATCCACACCCTAGGCCCGTCGCTATGCAGCCCTGTGACAGATGCGCTTTGGGACTCAAGATGGCATTCATTTGCATTTAAGCTTATGTTGGGTTTTTGTGTGTGTGAACCGTGGCAGTTCCCCAAGAGCATGGCCTGCCCTCGACAACGCCGTCCTCTTACCCTCTGCCTCCGGGCTGACGTCTGTTGCCAGGACTGCCATGCAGCCTGGGGGTGGGCGCCTGTCTCGGCATGGCCGGCCCAGGTCCTGTGCTCAGCACGCTCTGCTCCCCTAAGTGAGGGGGTTGCTTCAGGATCTTTTCCACCTGACTGTGGCCCCCCACACACTCCATCCTTCCTATTTTCTTATCTCTTTGACCAAAAATACTTTGACTTCTAAATGTTTCAGCTTCCTTGGATGCATTTGACTTGTGAAATGTGGAGGGGACCCCCAATAAGTCGTTGGGGAAATCACAAGGACCAAAAAGGCAAACCCTTCTAAATGTGATTGTGTTCAGCCCGCTGCCACTTTATTTTAAGGCAGCCTTCAGAGCTTGGCCACATTATTGCTTCCTTTTATTACAAGGGACACCAGTTGCCCAAGTCAGGAGAATGTGGGGACCGCCCATCACAGAAACGGAATCCCCTCTTCCCACCCCTCAGTGAAATTGGCAGAACTAAGGTCCTACGGGGGGAGCCTCTGGCCTCCAGGGCTCTGGGGTCACCAGCTGCCTGCCTCGAGGCCGCCCTGGGCGATGGTGTTGGAATTTACCCCTTGTGCACATCCAGTCCCCAGATACTTCATTCCCACTGAATAGCCCTGAGGTGGCTGGCAGAACGCACACACCCCCTGCCCGTGAACTGACTGCACGGCGGCGAGGTCGCAGACACAGGCCTCTCTGGAAAGGCACGTTGCTTCTTGTCCTCCGCCGGTGTCTGCCCTTACCAGATAAGCCCAAAGACAACCACTGCCCCACTTGTAACAAATAACTGGAAGCCTCACTCTAATAGTTAGAAACCCACGTTGTCCACATCCCACCTGTTACCAGCCCCGTCGCCCCCTGGTGGTAGGGTACGTGCGTGCGCGTGCTTGCGTACCACACACACGCACACAAGCCAGAGGGGGCTCTGGGGGGCTAGAGACGGTTTGCTGTGTGCCTGCCGTCTCCCGCTTGGTGTTTCACGTTCCCCAGCCGAGGAGCCTGGGAGGTAGGGAGCCAGAGTCCCTCCCGGCCGTGGGACCTTGGCAGTCGGGAAGGATTTGCTCATGACCTTGTTTAACGAACGGTTCCTGGCTGGGATGGACGCTTGCTCGCTTGACCCAACCAACTATATGACGTTTCTGATGCAAAATTGTGTAGTGACACGACCGTCGGAAAGAAAGAAACCTCTGGAAAGGCCAGAAGCGCCGTCCCGGGCCCTGTAGCGTCGATGTGCAGTATTACCCCACGGCTCCTGAGCGTGGCAGGCTTCTTTCTGTTCAAACTGTTGGTTTAGATAGTAATACTAGCTACTTCTGTTGTGTACATACGTTGTATTTTTTTTAATTTGCAAAATTCTATTTTTATTTGAACTTTTGGAACTTGGAAGTTCTCATTGTAACCGTAACATGTCAGAATAAAGTGTCTTCATCTGTCTCCACAGTGCTTGCTGTACTGGGGTACGTGGTTTTCATTTTACTCTCGCTTTCTACTATGTAAAACTCGCAGAGCCAGAGAGTAGATTTACAGTCTCAGAGGTCTCCTTCCAAATCTTTGACTTCATTCCCAGAGGAATGCTACCGACTTAGTCCTTAGTAAAAATCACGAAGTTCCCGGTTTTCTGTCTCTCCTTTCAAATCAACGCCATGTGATCTTGTTTACGGATGTTTTTCTCCTGTAAAAACCTACCTATTCCCTCAGCTGCCGCTACCCCTAGCAGGAGACGGAGGACCCGTGTGTGTTCTGACAGCGCTGTGTTTAGGCATCTGCCCCACTAACGGGTTCCCTGATATCCAACCAGAAGTACAAGCAATTTCTGGCTTCTGTTTTGCCAGAAATAGGATTTTCTTGGTCTCCGGTTGATCTGCCTCAAGTTGCCATTTCACCAGTCCTAGAACTGGTGTCCGTCTGTGCCGTCCCCTCCACCTGTCCCCGGGTTTCCCGAATTCCAGGGACACTTCCTGTGCACTCAGCACTGTCCGTTCCATTTTGGGGGAGACCCACTGTGTCACAGTGACCCCTTGGGAGTCGGCCCAGTTCCCCACACTTCCCTCCTAGCAGCTCCCACTCCCCGGACCTCGGGAACCGAGTTTGGATGCTTTTTCCTGTCTCTGCTCCTGTCTTTATAAAGTCTCTCTGCTTCTTGGTTTTCCGCCCTTCTGTGTTCAAAGTCCACGTGGAGAAGATTTTTGTTGGAAGTGGTTAGATTAGAGGTCCTTCACCCACTCCACTCCCTAACCGGCAACTCACTTCTGGCTTCCCCCTCCCCCTGCAAAGAGTGAACGACTTCTTTATTCCCCCTTTTCCTGATTTCTGTACAAGACGAAGACAACTGGGCTGACGTTATAGAGCATGGACTTTGCCATGTGCTTCAGTCGTGCTGAACAGGCGTTGACCTTCAAGGAGTTTACAATCCAGGGACAGAGACATGACTGCCTACCAAGGCAAATTGTCTTGTATTACAATAGTTATACCCAAAATGCTGCCGGTGCGGAGGTCAGATCGTAGCAGCGTTCTCCATGAGCTTTGATTGTGTAGAATGTTCTCAGGAGCACTGGATAAATGGCATTACAAGAGGAAGGGACAAGATAAATAAGGGCCAGAGAAGTCAAAGTGTCAGTGGCCAGAGGGGGAGGGGGTTGGAGGAATGTCATAGATTCTGACGTGGAGAGGGGGATGTGTAGATTAGAGCATGGCTCCTTGTTGTGGGTGAACTTGGTGCCTGGTATTCTCTGCTTTTCAGAAGCAGATACAAAGAAATGGCATCTTCCCCAGCCCCCCCCCCCCCCCCGGACCCCTGTCCAAGCACCTGGGACCAGAATTAGAAAAAGCTGGTGGCTACTTTTTAATTACATCTAAGTACCCAAAAGGCACCTAAACGCACAGTTTGTCAACAAAGCAAACGTCTCTTTCTTCACTTTGCTTAACGCAGGCACCACTCTGGGGGCCATGTTGCTCGTGAGGGAGGCTCTGCATGTGTGCAGGCAGGGGGTCTATGGGAATTCTCTGTACTTTCTGCTTAATTGGCTGTGAACCCAAAACTGCAACCCAAAATAAATCTTATTATGTTTAAAAGGAAGAAGAAAGAAACAGCCTTCTTCTCTCTGACAAAAGGTAAACTGGGTTATCAGGCTGGGAAAAGCAAGCAAGCATACCAACTCAGCCTTTGGCTTCTGTCCGTGGTGCTGAAGTTTATTCATTTTTCAAACTACTTTCAGTAACAGGTGGAGTGTCTATCATAAAATTTAATGCATGGGATGGGAGAGGTGGGGAAGCCACAGTTAAACCACTTTATCTACATTTAGCATAAAATGTGAGAAATGTTGCCAAAAGGCTGCAGCTTGAATACGGTGCTCGTCACGGCTCAACTTGATGGCAATGAGATGGGACAAAGTTGAGTGTGAGACCCCAAGGGATGAGGGTCTCTCGAAATCTGCCCAGGGCCTGGCCCGCCTTTTCCTCCCTGGCCATTATCTTCGGTACTACAAAGAGAACAGAGACAAATTTGGCTTGGTGACCTGGCCCTATTGGAAAAGTCAACTTCACAGGACTGTGCTCGCCTCCCACCAGCCCCCACTCCAGCCTGACAACCCTAGGAGTTTCATGAACTGGGACACAAGTTGCTCATTAGAAGTCACAAGTCAACCCTGGTCGTTTCTTTTGTTTTTTGTTTTGTTTTGTTTTTTGGGGTTTTTTTTGTAGATTTCTTTATTTATCTTGCGAGTGAGCAGGCGTGCGCATGCGTGAGTGAGTGGGGGGAGGGACAGAGGGAGAGAATCTCAAGCAGACTCCCCACTGAGTGTGGAGCTTGTCATGGGGCTTGATCCCACAACCCATGAGATCATGACCAAAGCTGAAACCAAGAGTCGGACGCTCAACCGACTGAGCCACCCAGACGCCCCAACCCTGGTCATTATCATTTAATCCTTTGGGATCTGACAGTTCTGGGGAGAAACATGAACTCCCAGTCAGCAGAACGAAGGGGCCTTGGCCCCATTAACATTTTAAGTTCCCAGTGCTCGTGGCAGTAACTTTTTTTCCTTAGCATTTCCTTGGCAGCCTGTAGCTGAGGATGATGCCATTGGCCCAAGTTGAGGCAAACATTTCGAAGGAAGTAAATTTCTACTCCGGTCTCTTTACTGCAGGAGGCATGCCCTAGTGGTGTTCTTTGACAAGGTTTGAGTCTCAGTGAAACCACAACTTCCTTCCTCCCCATCCCGTATCCATTCCCAGCTCCTCTTACCCGGAAGCTGTTGCAACCCAGTCCACTCTGGGCTCCAATCCTGTCCATCCTGCCTCCGAAGCAGCTGGACCTCCGCAGGCTCCGAGGGGCAGCAAACAGGGCTCTCAGCTTGCTTTTCAGGAGGGCAGATCTATCGGAGGCGTCCCAGGGGCCCCGCCCAAGGGCACCCCCATCTCTCTGGGCTGGGTTGACCTCCCCCGTCCAGGGAGGCACCTCAGGGAGGGGACTGAGAGCCACCCCAGCTTCCTCATTCTGCTCACTTAGTATTTGTTGGGGCACGACCTCCTCTTCTAAAGGCATCTTGTCCTCCAAGTGGTCCAGCAAATTCTTTACAAAAGGAACACACAGGGAAAGGGAGAGGTCTCACTCATTGGCAGAGTGTCACAAAGCCCCCTGGTCCCACACTGTGGCCCCTGTCCTGGCCCTACCTTGAAATCCATCAGGTCTGCATTGGACACAGAGCCATACACGGGGTTAGCTCCTGTTTGCCCCAGGAGCTGAAATGCCAGGAAGAGGAGGAAGCTTGAGGTGATGGTGGGGGCACTCATGCTGGCGTCGCTCAAGGAGTGGCCCAGTTCTTGCTGCCTCTCTGTCCTCTCGTTTCCCTCTCTCAGCCTCCGTCCGGCTCTGTCTCCCAGCTGCCCTGCGCCTCCTCTTTTTATAGGCCCCCGGCTCTCCAAGAGCACAAGAGGGACGGAACCCTCCCCATTCTGTCACTTGCAGCGATAAAGCAGCTGAATGAAGAGCAGCAGAAGATGGCCTTTTAAAGCTATCAGTCCAGCAGAGCCTGTCACTGCCCCTCCACCTTGAGCAGCCCCAACAGCCCCGGACCCTCAGCTGCAAGAGCCACATTCTTGTTGATTTGCCTCAAGAGGTTCCCACTTCAAAGGTGTGAGAAGAGCAAAAAAGAGTCCTTGGTTATCTTACAGCGATGCCTGGGGCTTCTTTCTCCTGGGCAACAGGACCCATGCAGGGAGGCAGAGGGTGACAGTTGGCTGGCGCCCAGCTCCCCCAGTTGGTTTTCGGCTCAGCTGTCAGGGGCTCCAAATAAGGGCGGGTGGGGAGGAAGTGGCAGGCAGCCTGCAGCTCGGGACAAATTAGTCCAGATGCTCAAGCTGGCCTCGCACCTGACTCATCAGCCGTGAGGGCAGACCTCTCCCTCCAACTGGGCTGCCCTCCCTCCTGGCAGTCACTTGCAGTGGTCAGGTGAAGAGGGAGTTATTTTTTAGAGCCTTAAGCCAGCCAGGAACCAAATGTGATGAATGTCCCAAGAATTCAGCTCCCAGATATAAACACCAAGAAAAGTTTTGGAAACACAATCATCTCTCTGCCAAGCTCCTCCTCCTTCCTCTCTGCGGTTGGAAGGAGGAGGGTACTTAGAGATGCCAACATTTTCATTCCGTCACCTCGCTGCTTGTAGAAACTCAGGCTCTGACTTTGAAGCTTCTAATGCCCCCAACCTTCCCCGGGAAAGCTCCCTTGGCGAGTTGGCTGATGGAGTAAGGGGGAAGTGACTGTGGCACACAGTTTCCCTTAACACCTTCCATGTAACTTCTGCGAGGCCAGGAGAGTGATGAGCCACCGAGGCCTCCATTTTCCTGGCCCCTGGGGAGAAATAACAGGCAGCAAATCTGTCCACACTTAACGCGCGGCCCCCATTCACTAAGCACAGCACTCCCCGTTAGCCTGCTATTGGATGCAGCATGTACTGGGCAGCAAACACTACATTTGAAGGCTCGAGAGACCCGCATTGCTGCCGCAAACAAACCAAGTTACACACATCAGCACCGCCTTATTTTCCCCATTTGTAAAAACCTGCTCTACCCACCTCTCCAGGTTGTCAGGTGAGCGAGTAATGTGTGAGCGCGTTGTGAAATGCTATCTAGTTGCAGGATGGTACTCGTGGTTGCCTTCATTGACCAGCTGTAATGTGCCAGACACTCTACCGAGAGCTTTGTGTGCATTACCTAATTGTCAGCACCACCCCCACGAGGTGGGTGGTATTGCTCCCATTCACAGAGGGGCAGAACTGAGACAGAGGTTATGTCACTTGCCCAAGGTCACTCAGGCAGAGCTAGGACTTGAACCCAGGTTTGACACTGCTGTCCATATTCCTAACCATCTCACAGATGCTGCTGCCGCCGCTTAGCATAATAGTCCCTTACCAGCCCTTTCTGTGCAGTTCCCAACCGAACACACCCCTGCCCCCACTCTCCCAGGTGGCCTCTGAGCAGCTCCCTCCCCCTCCCCCTTCTTGGGTCTGTAGCTTTGGGTGCTTGGCAAGTGTGTGTGTGTGTGTGTGTGTGTGTGTGGATTACCTCAAGGAAGGGGTCATCCAAGCCCCGTGGCCTGTTGACACACCTGATGTGTTTCGATATACTCCATGGGGCTCAGGAAATGCATGTGGAATGCCCAGCTCTAGCCTGACCAGACAGACCCCTCCCCGGCTGCGCCCACTCCCTGGCTGATCAGGTGGAGAGGCTGTTCTTCTGTGGGAGGGCAGGAAATCGGAGCAGTACGTAGCCAGAGGTCACGAGATGTATCTGGGGTGATTTTATTCTAAGACAGAAGGAGAAAGGAGGCCTCTTCTTTCTCCAGGAGCCTTATCTGGGTGAGCCAAACTCAACCTGAAATCCAAAGTAGGCGCAACCCTGAATAGGAGCTCTGGGGGCCAAACCCCTCGTATCCTGATGAGTCCCTGGAATGTGCTCACAGCTTAATCGCTCAGTTGGCAGGGTTATTATTAGCAAAGAGGATTCAGTGAGCAGCCACACTGGGGGAACTGATGCTCCTTGCTGTGTGCGTCACACGGCCTGTCTCCTGGAAATGCCCTTTCAGACAGGCTTTTGATGCGGACGGCGACCTCCAGAAGGGCATCGTGGCAGGTGCCCTCAGCCGTGGTTCTGTCGGTGGCCCAAGGAGAAGAGGAAATGCTATTCAAGGGTCCAGAAAGAGAATTTCAGAATTTTCCCAGCTCCTTTTATTAACGTCACTGTTCTTCTTCCAGACCGAAACCCGAGCAGGGCAGTAATGTCAGCTGAGTTTCTTCTACGAGCCAGAGGTTTTTGTTCGGTGTGGTTTGGGTTTTGGTTTTTTGTTTTTGCTTTTGTTTTTGTTTTTGTTTGTGGAAGGGGAAGCGGCAAGAAAAAGAATATTCAGTTTTGTTGCCCGGAGGACTTCACATAGAACCAACACCACTTCCTGCCTGAGGCTTAGTAGGAACACAAGCCTCAAATACAAGCATTACCCTGATCCTAGCAAAGCTTTTGATTTGCACCTGAAACAGAAAATGGCTTAATGTAAACTTTCCCTTCTTTTCCATGCCCCGGCTTAACCGGGGAGCGGGGGGAGGGGGGGGGGGAAGGTGGGGGTGTGTGTGTGGAGGAGTCGATCTTTAATGCAGCCTTTAGAAGCCAGCCTGGAGGAGTGAGACAGAAGAAAAGCAAAAGGCACAGAAAACCAGATCCACCCCCCACCCCCACCTCTCCCACTAGCCAAAAAGCCAAAAGCCTTTATTTCCTGATCACTGGAAAGAAGTTGTCTTAGTCATATGTCGGAATGAGCATTGCGGATGGGTGGGAGAATCCAGAACTGAGGCATCTCTAGTTTCCATCTCAGAGTTTCTGCTTTAGGATCCTCCATGGGGATGCTGCGGGCAGCTTTGGGAGCCATGAGGTCCCAGCAATGTAACACAAGTGCAAAACTGGTATGAGAACCCCATCACGTCCACGGTATGATTCTGTCGGACACAAATGGTCTAATGCAGAAGCCCCAGTTGGGAGAAATCGGTAAGACCCTGATGCACATTTAGGGATGGTTGTTTCTGACTTTGGAAATGATGTTCTGTTTCTTAGGCACAACAAGGAGGTCCCTGGCCCTGGAAGTTGGCGGCAGGTTCCCTAGAAAACAAGGCCCAAGGCAAAAGTTCAGTTGCTCAATCTTTATGGGGGTGGGGGTGGGTTCAGTTCAAGGGAAGCAGGAGCGAGGGGAAAAGAGAAATGAGACAGTGTATTATTTAACTATGGCTGTGTAAAAAAAATGACCCCAAATCTTAGCAACTTGAAACAACGCACGTCCTTTACTGATATTCCGTGGGTCAGGAATCTGGCCCTACTTAGCTGGGGGCCCCTTGCTCAGGGCTCTTGGAGGCTACAATTAAGATGTTGGCTGGGGCTGCAGTCAGCTCAAGGCCTGGCTGGAGGATCTGCTTTCAAGTTCACTCCTGTGTCTACCGACAGACCTCAGCTCCTTGACGACCATTGGCTGGGGTGTCGGTTCCCCAACAGGTGGGCCTCTCCGGACAAGTGCAACTGACGTCCTCTGGGACAGGGAGAGATTATGTAAACTCTTTGTAACCTCATGTTGGAAGTGGCATCCCAACGGCATGGGTACTAGGAGATGGGAGGGTATTGGGGGCCCCTCAGAGGCTGCCCCCCACAGGGTAGGAGAAAAGGGAGAGCAAACAGAAGGGGATACACTCCCAAGCTGGCCACAGCTTTGCAAAAAACACCTTAGTGGCTGGTGGGTCATGCTGGACATCCCCAGAGAGCTTCCTGGAGCCCAGCACCGTAGAATAGTCTGAGGAGAGAGCAGGGTGAAGGGGTACTGCGTTCGATCCCCAGGGAGGCTCTAACACAGTGCCACAAACCGGGGGGCTTAACGCAGAGGAAGTATATTGTTTCCCAGTTCCGCAGGCCAGAAGTCTGGAGTCGAGGTGTTAGCAAGTCCACGCTCCCTCTGAACCCTGTAAGGGGGGAGATGTCCTTGCCTCCTTCAGTTTCTGGCACCTGCTGGCGCTCATTGGTGCTCCTTGTCTTGTAGATGCAGTACCCCAATCTCAACCTCTGTCGTCACATGGCTATCCTCCCTCTCTGTGTTTCTCTCTCCTCTTCATGTAAGGACACCAGTCCTATCGGATTGGGAGCCCACCCTACTCCAGTCTGATCTCATCTTGACTCATTCCGTCTACAATGAGCCTGTTTCCCAATAGGGGCATGTTCTGAGGTTCTGGGGGTTTAGAACTTCAACATATCATTTGGATAGACAGAATTCAATCCATAACAAACACTTTGTCTGTGGGTTCCTTTCTAACTCCTGTGTCTTGCTGGTCAGAGTGCCAAGGCCACCCTCACCCCAGCCCTGCCCCAAGGCCATGAACTCCCCTTCCCTTCTGGGCTTATTACCCAGCTCCTTCAGGTAATAGCTGGGGAAACCTGAGATTCCATCCACTCATGAACTGCCTTGGCAATCTCTCCTCGCCAGTTGATCCTGCCTGTTGGCAGACAAGGATTGGTGGTACATGGAGGTGGGGAGGGGGGTCAGCTGGCAGCCCTGAGAATCAGGTCAGCCCTTGCTAATGCAGCCAATGCAGCCATTGCTGCATTTTCTGGAAAGTCAAGTATGACGCAGTGCACTTGTCAGCTGCAGGACTCCACTGTTGTGCTATTCCAGCACAAGCCAGAGCTGACACATCCTGATACTTTAGAAAAAATTTTCCGAATGATTGAATGAATGAGTTTGCCTTCAGTGCCTCTCCAACCCACCCACCCCTCCAAGGTACATACCTGTGTGCCCGCCGCTGTAACTTGCCCTCCCTGGGGTCTTCACAGGGAGGAGGAGTCACCCTCTGGCCAAAACATGAAGCTTCAGGTCTCTCGCCTGATGCAGGAAGAACCAGATGAGGGGGCCTGGAGTGGAGAGGCCAGTTAGAAAGCTGGGGAGCGGATGTCAGCATGAGTGGTGAGGGCATAAAGCAGGAATGGAAGTGAAGGATTGTGTGTAGGAGAGGCTAGGAACAAGGTGGAGTGGACACCGTACCCGCCTGGGTGGTTCAGCCAGAGAATAGAGTCAAGGGAGATTCCAAGGGCTCTAATCATTGAGGGCAGAGCCCCAGGAGAAGCTTTTATCATTTGGGAGTGCCTTAGATTAGGTTCTCTTGAACCTGAGAGAAGGATCCAAGCCTATGTAGTTTACTTTGGACACATTCCCAGGAAACATCAGCTGGAGAATGAGGAAGTGACCGGGGAAAGAAGGAAAATCAGTGACACCGGGGCCAAGCGGAGCTCAATTCCCCTTCCCCGCAGAGAACTCTGAGAACAGGTGTAAGATGCTTGCCACCTGTGAATCAAGGGTGCTGGGTCTTTAAGTGCCACCCACTGCAAGATGTTGGTTGAGTGCTGCTCCTGGTTGATGTCAATTACCCAGCACTTCCTGCCTGCTCCGAGGGGAGCCCAGTGGGCTCGGCTGCCAGAGAAAGTCACTGGGCAGAGAAGCGCAATGCTGCTGGATAGAAGCAGGCAGAGGACAGGAGACTAGCCACGTGAGAGTGGGAGCCAGTGTCCCAGGGCAGGTATGGAGTTTGACTGTAGAAATGTTCCAGAACATCCAAGCAGGTGCACGGGGCTGGCTCCTGACCCAATGGGAGAAATGGGTCACCTTGAAACAGGACTGGTTATTAAAGCTAAGGGAGTGCACAAAAATCCTCCCGAGGCCGAGATGGAAGGCTGAGAGCTACCACATGAGCAAAGACAGGGGGTCAAGTTCGTGATTTTGTTTAGATCTGGCTCTGCAAGAGGAGAAATACATTCTTTTTTCTTGCCACAGATGCTTAAAAGGGTCAAAGCTGCCACAAGAGGGATGGAGAAGGGCTCAGATTCCTTGAGAATGTCACAGGTGCAGAGTCAGCAGCACAAAAGAAAGCATTCGGTCCCAGTGCTGTCCTGGCTTCTATAACCTCCACCCTTGGCACCCAGCAAAGCTTGTCCACCCTCTACTGAAATTCTCTCCAGCTCTGAAGCCTTGGGTCAAGCCTCCGGAGCTCTATTTTCACCAACACTTCTTTCTGGGAAGATTATAGTGCCGAGCACCTATGGTGAGACATAATCTGGCAGCTTCGTTGGACGACGTTGATAATAGGGAAGTCAGGGAGGTTAAGGCCATGGCTATAGCTATGTTGGGGAACGTTTGAAGGGGCCAGGGTCACAGGTTAGGGAGGGCGGGTTTAACGGGCATCTGTAGACAGAGCATGTGTGCCCTGCTTCCCACAAACACGGAACACATGGGGAGCTCAGTGAGATGTGGCTCCGTGGGGTACATCAGGCTACCCATGCCCATCCTCCGGCGGACACATTCGGCTCCCTTGCAGTTCTCTCTGGAGTCCTCTTGCCTAGACTTTTGCTTGGGGGAAGGTCCAAGAAATAGATGTATCCTACATAGACTCTACCACCTGAGCCCTACATATGGACGAACCAGACTCACCGGCAAGAATTCTGGAGTGCTGGCTGGATGTGGGGAGGCGGTGCTCTGGAAGAGGTCTGCCTTCATCACCTGAGCGGAGGGGAGAGGTTGCCAACAGGCAAATGAGCTGAGTGATGTCGTTATGAGGGCGATTCTCCCTCCCACCAGCAAGCCTGATTCACTGACTTGGGGGGGGCCGGGTGGTGCTGTGGTTAGGGGCCTGGGTCTAAGCCAGGCTGTGTGGGCTTGAACCCTGGCTCTGCCACTTGCTAACTGCATGATCTTGAGCAAGTTACATCACCTCCCTGTGCCTCAGTTTCCCCTTCTGTTAAAATGAGGGACAATGAGAGTTCTTCATAGATTTGTTGTGAGTCAACGGAACTGTACGTGGTGCCTAATGAGGCACCTGATGCCTAATGAAAGTTCACTACACTGAGTCCCCATGGCCCTCCCTGGGTCGGATACACTAGGCAAAGATGGCTCACCGTTTTATTAGAAAGGAACTCACTCCTAAACCTCATTTAAAAAATCTTAATTGATGTCATTGGCTATCCATAACCTCCGGCCCACACTGAGTTGAAATGAGAAATAACACAAAGCCCACACCACTTGCGGTTCCCCTCCCTCGAAGAAACATTGGCTGAGAACAGCAGAAAGGTCGGGAGAGTGAAGTTCAAGGCCAGGAGCGCGGGGAGAGAGCACAGCCTGAGTGTCACTCGGCTCTCCACTCACATCTCTGGGCTGGCATGGGTGGCCGCATGCTGCCAGGTAGGAGGCTTTGGTTTTCTGGGTCTCGGTTTTCTCATCCATCAAATGGGGATAAGAATAATCCCGTCCCTTCTGCAGAGCTAGGATCATAAAAGGCATTCTGGGCAAAAGGGACTGCATGAGCTGAGGCCTGGAGGCCTGAAAGCAGCGGCGTGTGGCCCAGGATGCCTGGGACACAGGATGCATTGGGCAGGGGGTCCCATAGAGTACAGGACAGTGACCACCATAGGACTCCCTGCTGAATGAGACAACACAGTAGGACTCTGGTGGTTGTCTCCTTTTCTGCCCTAGCATGAGAGGTTTCTCTCTCTGAGGCAGAGAGGAAGTGAAGATGTGGAGCCCACAGAAGAGGGGCACCCTAAAATGCTGGGCCTTTTGTCAGACACTTCTAAACTTCTGGGTTTAGGAAATGAAAATGCTACTAAACTCTTGAGTTTTAAAGGCCTTGCCAGGATGACATCAGGAATTGAAGGACAGAAGCTGAGGTTTGGGGCAGAATGGAGAGCTCGACCCCGTTTAGAGATTCATATGAGCCAGTGTCTCTCTCTCTCTCTCTCTCTCTCTCACACACACACACACACACACACACGTGCATGCATGTGCGTGCACACACTGCCCCTAATCTCTGAGATTTTAGCTCGGACCTCCTGAAAACAGCCATCACCAAGGTAGAACACCTCTGATGGCAGAATTCCAGGCAGAGGGAAAACTAGTAAGCAAACAGACACACACCCTCACTTGCACGAATATATCAGGGCCCATTTCCACTCCCAGGGAGTAACTACCAGCTTTGCAAAGCAGTTTCTGCAAAGTGTCTTGAGTGCTTGAGGTATTTATAGACATTTCAGAGCATGAAAAACCCTTCAAGAGAAGAGAGGCGCCCCCAACCCTGCTTGACCAGCCCCGATGCCATGTCCCCACCCCACCATTAAGAAACTTTTGGAACCTTCAAGAAAACAAAGGGTTTAGGTTTTTTTTGGTTCTTGTTTTTTAAATGATGTATTACTTTTAATGCACCGGGACAAATCAGTTTCAAAAGAAGCTATAATGTTGACTTTATTTCACCATGGAAAATTTGTGCTCAGAGTTAAGAATCGTCTTATATAAAACGATCGAAATAAATAAATAAATAAATACAAATAAATAAGAATTGCTTCAAAGGGGCTCAGGGGGCTATTGAAGAATCAGATGCAGATGCCTGCAGCCAGGACTTCCTCTTAATACCTTCTCAGCACTGTGGGAGGAAGAGAAAGGGTGATAATGGCATCAGGTGGGAGACTGAGGCAGGATCTGAGCTTCCCCGCCCCACAGGCCATCCCTGCCACCATCCCCCAACCTCAGCCAATTTGGATGCTTGAGGTTTTGGAATAATCCCTTTCTCTGAACCTCAGTCTCCTCATCTGTAAACCGGGAATCATCCTTGCCCTGGTGATCCCGACCTCTGCCTTTGTGGCTGTAGACAGGTTAGGGGAAACCAGGAGGAAAATGTTTAGGACTCTTTCTGCTCCAAGGAGAGGGTGCCAGACAATGACTGGATTCCATCCTAAGGCGATTCTGCCCCTTTGGGTAAGAGAGGCAGGAGGTGGCTAGAAGGGGGGTAGGGACTCATGGACAATAATGTCCACGTTTAGTATTTCCAGAAAGGCACTCCTTGGCCCTAAGGACTGTCAGCAAGAGAGAATAATGTCCAAGTGTCCTTTTCTCAGGGTGTGGTCCCTGGAGACAGCAAACCCAGAAGTGGTTCCAATGGTGGAACCCACGGGAATGGGGGAGGGTGAGCCGAGGTGCAGGGAGGGGGCTTACCATTGCAGCCCAGGCCACTGAGGGAGCCGATCCGGTCCAGCCTCCGGCCAAAGCACCCTGACTTGCGCATCATCTTGGGGCTGCGTAGTCTTCTCAGGGCCTGGAGGACATTGTCACTGGGTGCAAGGGCCCCCACAGGGAGTTCCTCCCCGGCCTCCCAGGCTTCTGTGGGGCTGTGGTCCTGCTGGAGGGGTCCCAGGGCCATCTGCTCTGCCTGCAGCCCTGAAACTGTGTCCCTCAGACGGTCCAGCAGCTCCTGCAATGGGTGGGGATAGCCTGAGGTTCCTGAGGTTCCAACTGGGTGGAATCCCCCTGGATGGGACCCAAGTGAACCAACGGCCTTGGGTATGGAGTCCTGGCACCCAATCCCATCACTTTCTGGTTCCCTTATCACTAATTCCCAAGGGATACTGAGGACCTCTTGGGACAGTAGCTGAGGACCAGTGAACTGCTGCTACCCACAGTGGCCTTCACTCACACGACAGCGCTCACCTGCACTGGCTCACCTGCATTGCCGACAGCTCCGAGGCGGGGCCAGGCCCGCCCAGCGGGTGGGAGCGACCTCCTAATGGCGACAGATGCAAGAACAGGAGGAGCAGGAAGGCCCAGGGCAGCGCCGTCTGGGGGTCCATGTCGCTGGAAAGAAGTGGGGAAAGAGATTGTCGCCGCCGCTGCTGCGCTGCGTCCCGGGTCACGACTCACCTCTTCGGCCCGCAGGCTCTCTCCTGGATCCTTCGGCAACGTCGTCGGCCTTTTATCCCGCGCCTGGGGTTATCTCTGATTTATCGGCCGCATTCCGGCCCGCTGAGCTCAGGGCGGGGGAATGCGCCCCTCCGCGCCTGCGACCATACTCGCCCGGGGTGAAGGCTGGGGAGAGCAGGCCTTGTATAGAAATGGGCCTGGCCGGGGTTAAGGGGGGGGCGGGAGCGCGCGGGGGACATGAACAGGTCCTTCGCCTCCCGCTTCCTCCTTTCCTGCCACACTCCTGGGGCCTTTCCTCCCCACCCCCAACCATTCCTGGAGAGGGCAGAGACAACTCCAGCTTTCCGAGGCCCGACGCAAGTGCGGGGCGCACCGTGTGACTCAGCCAGAACAGCCCCAGCCAACACCCCACCAGCGCAGCGCGTCTTCCCTCCCCTCGCCTGCCTGTTACTCGGCACACGCTTGGCTCTCTGCACCCCTTGGGCCGCGGGTCTCCCGGCGCCTTGAGCGCTGTCCGTGGTGCTGATCCTTCTGAGCAAACCCAGCGCCAAGAGGTCTTGCTCTCCTCCACTCAGGCCTAGCCAGAAAGACGAGCATGGAGTAGGGACGTCTGAGGTCCCTCCCCACCCTCTCACAGCTGCCTGCACTAGGATGCGCATTCTCCAATGTCATCTGATTAAAAGTCTGGGCATGACAAGGAACTTCTGGAATGCTGACCCGGTTTCCATCCCTTAAACGGTAGAGCTTGATTTGGCTGGAATTTTGAGAGGCAAGGCCCAGAGATGAAGTCACCCAGGAATGCCATCTATCACATCTCCTCCAGGTGCCAACACCTCCTCTCCCCCACCAAGCCAACATGGGACGGAAAAAGCAAAGATGACTGGAAGATGGTTATCTATTTTGTGGGACACTAGAAGTGTGAAGAGTGCCCCTCCCCAGTGCCTCCTTCATCTGACCATCCATGACCTAATTCCCGTTAGCAGATGGTCTGGACCTCCTGTCTGTGATTACAAATGAAGCTGCAAAGAAAAATGGCCCTGGAAAGAGACACAGCAGATTAAATCCCCCCTAAAGCATGCATGACTATGTCACCACCTGTTCTAGATGCCTTGGGTTGACGAGCAGCAGGATGAGAGAATGGGATATGGGTGATGGAGAAAAGGCAGCAAGGGGCAGAAGCCGTGACCTCGAAGAAAATCATACCTTAGAAAAATAACATCTGCCTGATATGTGAGAAAAAGATTGTTACTGTTTTTAATTTTTCAAATGAGGAAACTGAGCTCAGAGGAATTAATCTGATTTCTTAGTTGACAAGTGGGAAAGCTGGGTTGCAACCCAGGCAGTCTGACTCCAGACCTGACGCTCTTAATCACTGCCACGGTGATTGCAAGGGGTTCCTACTAAAAGAAAAATTTAGATTAATCCACTTTCATCTCTGAAGGTACAGAAAGCTGTGTGTGTGCACACATGCACCAGAAAAAGAATATCCAAAGATTAAGTGTCAGTGAAAGAGACAAGAAAATCCAATCCAGTGCAGAGCTGAGTCAGAGGGTCAGGGGCTGCTGAGAACGTTGAGTCCCTAATGCTGGATGGCAAAAGTGTTAGGAGCAAGACAGAGTCCATCAACCAGCACCTATTAAAAAATGACTCTGCATGTAACCTGAGCCTCGTTTTGCTCTTCTGCAAAATGGACATATGCTCCCCCCTTTCAAGGACTACAAGGGAGAAAATGATGTCTGTGAAAGCCCATGGCATTATGGAAAGAGACAAAGAATTAGAAATATAATTGCACTGAAGGAGATTGTGATCCCACTAGGGAGACAGTCAGGCCAGGGGAAATAATTAAGTGCTAAGCACTCTGATAGAGCCTCCTCTTGCCCCAGCAGAGGGGATTGTGGAAAAGATTTTAGGGAAGACACAGGACTGGATATATCCTCCAGGACCTTCTCTCCAGTGAAGAACAATATACTATCAATTAGTTCTCACACCAAATCCCATCCCCACAAACATTTATTAAGTGCCTACTGTATGCCACGCACTTTCCACTCCTATTAAATGGAGCTAATCATACCATCGATGTCACAGCATTACTGCACAAAGATTAAATGAGATGGTATATGTGGTAGGCTGCACAATGTTCCCCCAAAGATGTCCATGTCCTAATACCCAGAACTTGTGAATATGTTACTTGACATAGGCAAAGGGGGCTTTGCACCTGTGGTTAAAGATCTGGAGGTGGAAAGATTGTCCTGGATTATGGGGGAAGGCTAATGTAATCACAAGTATCCTTATAAGAGGGAAGCAGGAGGATCAGGGTCAGAAAGAGGCAACGGAAGGATGGAAACAGAGGTCAGAGATAAGAGAAGCATCTACACTACTGCTGGCCTCTTTGAAAATGGAGGAAGAGGCCATGAGCCAAGGAGTGTAATTGGCCTCCAGAAGCTAGAAAAAGCAAAGAAATGGATTCTTCTCTAGAGCCTCCAGAAAGAACACAGCCTGCCTGCCAACACCTTGAGTTTCGCCCATTGAAAAAACATACTTCAGACTTCTGATCTCCAGAACTATATGGAAATCAGTTTATATTATTTTAAGGCACTAAGTTTACAGTAATTTGTTTCATTAGTAATACGAAATTAATACAGTGTATGTAAAATGCTAAGTGTAGCGCCTGATACTTAATAAGCGCTCAGTAAAGGTGGTTGTGGTGCCAATATTGGTTGTTACCAGGGTCAAACCTCAGGTGCTAGATGCTGGCTACAGAGAAAGAAATAAGCCCCTTAACTCATTCAACAAACCTTTTTCAAAGGTTTGGGTCACAGTGGTTTGCAGTCTAGACTCTGGAATCAGACTGCTTGCATTCAACACCACCTCAACCTTCTGCTACGTATGTGATCTTGGGCCAGTTACTTCAACTCTCTTCGTATTTTCTCATGTCTGTATCACAGGGTTGCCATGAGGAGGGAATGGGACCATGCGGGTAAAACTAAGCTTCTGCTGGGAGGTGGGAACATGGTGAACAAGACAAACTCTGTTCTTGGGGAGCTCACAGTGTAGGGAGAAACACTCAGTCACAAACCCCCCCACCCCACAGGATGATGTGGCAACCGATATGGGTGAGTCCTGGGCGGTCTGTAAGCATAGTAGGAACACTCAGTTGAGGGGGAAGCTTCCTGGAGAAGGTAGTACTGAGCTAAAGCTTTGAAGGATAAGAATGAATTAGCCATGAGAAGGAAGATGAGGAGGGCATTCTGGGCAGAGGTGGGGGCTGCTTAACTGATCAACTACCACGTCTAGTATCTTAGTCCGTTTGAGCTGCTATAACAAAAGAGCAAAGACTGTGTGGTTCATAAACAACAGAAATGTATTTCTCACAATTCTGGAGGCTAGGAAGTCCAAGATCAAGGTGCTGGCAGATTCAGTGTCTGATGAGAGCCCTCTTACTGATTCACAAGCCACTCTTTTCTCTGACCCTCATATGGCATAGGGACAAGGGAGCTCTCTGAGTTCTCTTTTATAGAGGCACTAATCCCATTGTGAGGGCTCCACCCCCATGACCTAATCACCTCCCAATAGTCCTACCTCCTAATACCTTCACATTGGGGAAATAAGTTTCAACATATGAATTTGTTGGGAGGGAACACAGACATTTGGTCTATAGCATCTAGGCTATTGACAGAAGGAAGAAGATGCAGAAGAGGAAAGGTTTGGGACAAGTGTGCTGAGCTACAGCTCCCCTTTGACTCTGACCTCCAGCCATGGGCAGCCATAGGGGCAGCACAGGAGCACTGACCACTAGGGAAAGGGGAAGGAGGAAGCAGGGAGCACTGCCCAGGGAGTCAGCAGGTCGTACGTCTCTGCCCACTGCTATCTCATGGTATGGCTTTATGCAAGTCATTTCTCTGCTCTGGGACTCTGTTTTCCCTTATGTAGAATGAAGGAATTAGACGAGGATTTCTCAACACACAGAAGCCCTGTAACCGTCAGCTGCCCCTAGTTCATGGTTAGGTCTGCTCGCCAGCTCCCAACCCCCACTAGTACTTCAATCTTCTATGACTTGTAGACTTTCTCAAAAGCCAGAAAACACCTACAGAAGGGCCATCAGATCCTTCACAGCGTGGCATCAATGCAGGTGCATGCGCAGGGGTGTGTGTGTGTGTGTGTGTGTGTGTGTGTGTGTGTGTGTGTGTGTG
>NW_022589705.1:92283584-92299764 GCF_004348235.1 Phoca vitulina | reverse complement strand
GTGTGTGTGTGTGTGTGTGTGTGTGTGTGTGTGTGTGTGTGTGTGTGTTGGGTGTGCTTTGGAAACCAGCCTGAGTGTGCAGCTCTTCTCTGCCCTTCAAGTGAATCTCCAAACTGATGGTATTCAGAGGGAGGGCTGAGCTTGGTAGCCTGGAAAGAAATAGCTATTAACTCTTCCCATCCTGTGTCCAGCCTCACAAGCAATATCTGAAGTATCTGAGCGTAATGGAGGGGTTGCCTCTCATTTCTATAACCTCATAAGGGAAACAAAATCTGAATGGGTCAGATTCCTTCCCACCTACCTCCAGAAAGGCCTGTACTCATTTTGTCCCTCTAGCCAAATCCTGGTGGCATCATTGGAGCTCCTGGACTCATAAATGCCTGAAGTTAATCTACTTTGTCCTTTGCAGTTATGCAAGCTGATAAATCTGCCCCCCCAGACCAATTTAAGTTAGATTTCTGTCACTTCCATCCCAAAGCTCCCTAACTGACACAGTCCCCAAAAGAAACTATACGCCTTTTTCTTAGAAATATTTCTTGAGGCTAAAAGACATCACAGCCCTTAGTAAAAGCCCAAGGCCTGGAGCCTTTGCAGACAAAAGTGCTGAACGCTGTCTAAATTTATTTTTCTGATTTACTGCAGCACTTTATTTCCCTCCCACAATGATGCATTGCTGGGGCCAAATGTTCTCACATGACAGTAGAAAACCAAAATTGGTCATCTCTTAAAGAATTGAGAATCGCATACAAAAACTTTACATAAATTAAAAGGAGGAATAAATGTACAGGGATAAATGCAAACCATTTTTCAACTCAAGGCAAGTAACAACCCACAGTATTCTGGCAGAAAAACATCAGTTAAGAAAGGAAAATGGAGAGGGGTCACCTGGCTGGTGGTGCCATGTGACTCTTGATCTCAGGGTTGTGAGTTTGAGCCCCACACTGGGTGTAGAGATGACTTAAAAATAAAATCCATGCTGGAGCATGGATGAGAACTTCATTCCTTCTTATAGCCAAATAATATTCCATTGTGTGGACATACTAAATTTTGTTTATCCATTCATCCACCTTTTGAGTTACTTCCATCTTTAGGCTATTATGAATAATACCAATATGAACATTCAGGCACAAGTTTTTGCAAGGACATGCATTTTCATCTCTCTTGAGTATATACCTAGGAATGGAATGGATGGGTCATATAGGAACTCTATGTTCAATCATTTGAGGAATTTGTATATATATGTAAGTTTTAATATAGTTCTCAATGTGGCCAAAGAGCTGACATTTATCTTTTTAAATGGTCATTTTATAATCCACTGAATTTAATTTTTTTTAATTTTTTTTTTTATTTGAAAGAGAGTGAGAGAGAACATGAGAGGGGGAGGGGCAGAGGGAGAAGCAGACTCCCTGCTGAGCAGGGAGCCTGATGTGGGACTCAATCCCGGGACTCCAGGATCATGATCTGAGCCGAAGGCAGTCGCTTAACCAACTGAGCCACTCAGGAGCCCTGTTAGTTTAAATAATGCTGCTATAGGCTCAGTCGGAAGAGCATGCAACTCTTGATCTCCGTCATGAGTTCGAACCCCACATTGGGTGTAGAGATTACTTAAAAAAAATAATGTGGCTATAAAAATCTTTACATGTGTAGGCTTTTTGTCCTTTGTCCTTTTAGATGTGGGTTCCTCAACCTCCACCCTATAGACATTTGGTGCCAGACTATTCCTTGTTGGGGTCAAGGGAGCTGTCCTGTGTACTGTAGGATACTTAGCAGCATCCCTGTTCTCCACCCACGACATGCCAGTAGCATCCCTCTTACCCAAATTGTGAAGACCAAAGGTGTCTCCAGACATTGCCGAATGTCCTGTGGGGGAAAAACTGTACCTGGTTGAGAACCACTTCTTTAGAAATTTTACTCAGGCTACACACTCAAGAAAGACTTGTTGAATTGAAAGCATGAGCATATTTGGGGGTTTCAGTGTTGATGAGTGGCTGCCCCCCGAACAGGACTATAGCCGCTGACAATCTTTGTCCCAAGGGTCAGGAGAGTAGAGTCAGGGAGGCTCACTGAAGCGGTGGGCGTGTCTGCAAAAGAGGGGACCTTACATGCAGGGAAAGAATGGCTTCCTCCTACTGCTCGCACACCTGCAGGGGGCGCTGTTCACACTGCAGTCCCTGGGGAGGGCTGCACAGTGCACATCCCCAGGCAGACATTGTACTCTTCCAGTACGATGTGAATGCAGCAGCCTCTAACTCAGTGGGGGTCACTCCGAAGAACAAGCACTTAGTGGATTAGATCCTGCTGGCTCTGAAAATGGAGAAGGGGAGGGAGGGAGGGAAGGGGCAGAAAACAGAGAAAGGGCACAGGAGAGAGGGAGGGGGGCCGCCCAAGCCCAGAGGGTCACATTCATGAATGGCTTGGAGTGGGGCGCACACGTGAGGCCAAGATCATGAATGGCCGCCCCAGAACATCCACATGAGGGATATTAATAGAGCTGTTGGAGGAGAGGACACTCTGTGCTTGGGGAGGGTCAGGGAGGAGCAGGACCGGGTGTGCGGGAAGTGGCTCCGTGACATTCCCACCGTGGGAAGTGGGGAAGGCGCTGGCAGGGTGTCAAAGTCTTCTGGCTGGCTTTTCTCCCTTGACATTCCTCCCCAGTGAAGGGGGCCGTCCCCAGTCTCCATGCAGGCTCAGAGTTCCAGGCCCCCCGGAGCTAGCTGTATCCTCCTGGACATGTCTGGGGACCTGTCCCCGTGGGTGGAGCTCCCCCAAAAGGGAATGATGTGAGGGACTAGAAAAGTAGCCAGGGTGTGACAGGAAAATCAGACAGGGTCATTGTTCTGGGTTAAACAGTGTCTCCCCTCCCTCCAAAATTCATGTCCACCCAGAACCTCAGAATACGACTTTATTTGGAAACAGGATCTTTGCAGATGAAATTGGTTCAGATGAGATCATACTGGAATAGGGTGGGCCCTAAATCCAACATGCTGGTCTCCTTAGAAGAAGAGAAGAGACACAGATACAGACAGACGGGGGACAGAGCTCGGAGCAGTGTGTCTACAAGCCAAGGGTTTCCAGCAGCCACCAGAAGCGGGAAGAGGCACAGAGAGATCCTCCCCTAGAGCCTTCAGAGAGAGCACAGCCCTGCCAACACCTTGATCTCAGACTTACAGCTTCCAGAACCGGGATAGAATCAATTTCTGTTGTTTTAAGCCGCACGGTTTGCGGTGCCGTGTTGCAACCATAACAAAGACCCCGCGGGCATCTTGTGTTTACAAGGGGTCTTGGGTCTGGGCTCCCGTGTCCTTGGGTTTATGCCGAGGGCTCTGGGGGACTTAGCCTTTAATGGGACAACACAGTGGAGCAAGGTAGCGTTTGGTTTCTGGGGGTCAGCCTGCCTGCATTGGATTTCAGTCCCACCTCTTACCACCGTGGCAGATGGCCATGAGATCTCCCACGGGATGTGCTCTTCCTACCACGGGACTTTAACTCTCCTTCCCATCAAAAGGGGGTCCACGTTCCCTCCTCTTGAACCTGGGCAGGCTCGTGATTATGGCAGAAGTAACACTGACTTCACAGGCTGGGTCATGGAAGGTGAAGCAGCTTCTGAAGCCCTGAAGCCACGTGAAGAGAGACAAATGCATGGCCAGCCCCATCTGCTCCAGCTCCAGCCACCATCTGTCCACAGTGGCATCAAAGACCCTGAACCGAAACCACACAAGCCCTTCCCAAACTCTGGACCCACAGAAACCATAAGAAAATAAAACGATTGCTGTTGCCTTAAGCCACTAAGTTTTGGGGTGATTTGTTACGCAGCGCTTGACAACCACATGCTAGCTGTATACTTGGGCAAGCTCCTTTAGCCCCCCATTGCCTTGTCTGTAATAACAGCACCTACTTCATGGGGTGGTTGAAAGATTAAATGAAATAATATATGTAAGACGTTTATCACAGGACCTGCACAAAGTAAACGCTCGATTTAAATGAGCAATCGTGGGCGCCTGGGTGGCTCAGTCATTAAGTGTCTGCCTTTGGCTCAGGTCATGATCCTGGGGTCCTGGGATCGAGCCCCACATCGGGCTCCCTGCTCCGCAGGAAGCCTGCTTCTCACTCTCCCACTCCCCCTGCTTGTATTCCTTCTTTCACTCTGTCTCTGTCAAATAAATAAATAAAATCTTAAAAAAAATAAAAATAAATAAATGAGCAATCATGCCCATTATTTTTAGAATTATTATTACTATTTTTGGAACTTTATAACATAATTATTATATATAACTTCCACCGAGAGATCAGTTGTACCCATTTTGGGGGGCAGGAAAAGTGATCCTCCAGCCCCAGTCGAGCCTTCAGAGATTGCAGCCCCTGTTGACATCCTGCCGGTAATCTCCAGGCTCAGCCACCCCAAATTCTTCATTCACAGAACCTGTGGGCTCATCAATGCCTATTTTTTTAAGTCAGTAAGTTTGGGCTACTTTGTTACGCAGCAACGGATAACTAATACAGGTATATGATAATACAGGTAGATGTTACAGTCTCTCTTCTAGAGATGAGAAAAGTAAGGAATTCATTCATCCCTTCAGCAACTGTTTACGGAGTGTCTACTCTACGCAGCACTGTCTAAGCACTGAGACCAAACAGGAACCAAGGGACACAGGACTCCCTTCCTCACAGAGCACGGGATGTGAATACACTAAGTCCTTTGGTCTTGACTCATAGCAAAGTGACCCAACCAAGGTTCGACTTCCATCCATCTGTCTCTAATTATGTGACTCCAATGCCCAGAGCTTACCCCCCACGCACAGAGTGATTCCTCGGAGGCTGACGTGCTCACCTCCCACTATCCACCTCCCGAAGTGGAGGCCAGAGAGATGACTGCCCATGGAGGTGCAGATCCATCCAGGGGTGCAACCTGGGAACTGGGCAGACAGTGTTGCACCCCCATTGCTCTGATAGGAGGTCTGTGGCGGGGGGGGGGGGGGCAGGCACTTGCCACCCGAGAGGAGATTCTGGTGAGGGAGGAGAGTGACAAGAATGTCCCCAGGGTGGGAGCATTTAGGGAATAAAGCTGACCAACAGTCTTTCCTTCTAGAACCACACAGCCCACTTGTACAGAGGTGCTTATTTGTGCCCTGAGAGCAAAGCTCGTAGGACCCACCCCCTTCTGTGGGTGTAAGCACTACTTTTCACGTCCCCTGGGCTGACCTCTGCGACCAGGACAGCTCAGATGCTCTCAGCCTCAAAAATACAAAAATGAATGAAGAGGACTTGGAAAATCATCCATTGCCAACCCCCAGATTTAAATAGAAAGAGACCCTGAGGCCAGAGAGGTAAAGCCATCATTCCAGGTTATGAGGCCAGCTTCTTGCCTCCCTCCCTCGCTCTCTCCCTCTTTCCCTCCCCTCTCTCCTTTCTTCTTTCCCTCCCTCCTGTGCTCAGATATGTACACCAGGAGCACTCTAAGGGGCCCTGGGAGCCAAGCTAATGTTATTGAGCACATACCGGGGGCCGTGAGCGGTTCTCCACAATGAAGGGATTCATCATCTCACTTATAGTGAGGAAGAAATGAGCAGAGCCTGGAGCCAAGACAGTGCTCCGTGAACATTGCCTCTTATTTTTATTATGCTGGGGTACAGAAAGGGCAGATGCCTTCCCCAAAGGCCCTGGTGGGTGAGTGGGGGCAACCGGGTCTGCTGTCGCCCACCACTCAGTCCTCTGGGGCCTTGGGACAAGCGGGGAAGACAGGCCTGAAGGACAGCAGGTGGACTGCAGGTGCTGCCAGGCTGGGCTGCCCTTTGGGTGAGCCTGGCTGGCGGGGGGACCTGCGGCGGACATGGGTGCCGCCCCTCCCCACCCACCCTGGAGGCACTAGTCCCCAGAGACCTAGGCCGCTGCAGCCAGAAGCCTCAGGCTCTGACCAACATGGACCCGGCATTCCTGGTGCTGGGGAGGCTGGGGCTGGGGGCTCAGCCTCTGCCCAGATGTGGGAGAACACAGGCAGGGAAGGCTCAGGGAAGGGTCCAAGGCTCAGGAGGCTCAGGAAGCCTCCCGCTTCAGGACTGTTAGGTCCCTCTCTTTCATTCAACACTTTCGCCTTGAGCACCTGCTCCGTGCCAGGCACAGGGGGCAACTAGGAAAGTTCTCTCCGCAGAGGTGACATTGGAGCAGAGCCCCGAAGAATGAGAAGGAGCCAAGAGTCCAGGGAAGAGCGATCCAGGCAGAAGGAGGAGAGGCGAGGGCTTGCGGAAGGAAGGGGTGACGTGTTTGAGGAACGGCAGAAAGCCAGCGGTTGAGAAATGCTAATTAAAGGCCTCCAGGGGCGCCTGGGTGGCTCAGTTGTTAAGCATCTGCCGTCGGCTCAGGTCATGATCCCGGGGTCCTGGGATCGAGCCCCGCATCGGGCTCCCTGCTCCGCAGGAAGTCTGCTTACTCTCCCACTCCCCCTGCTTGTGTTCCCTCTCTCTCGCTGTCTCTCTCTATCTCTGTCAAATAAATAAATAAAATCTAAAAAAAAAAAAAGAGGCCTCCAAAAGATGTCCACAGCCTAATCCCTGCACCCTGTGTCACCCTCCGTGGGCACAAAAGGACATCGCGGATGTGACTAAATGGAGGGTCTTGAGGTAGGGAGATTAGCTTGGACCATCAGCTGGGCCCCAAATGCTGTCTCAGGCGCCCTTACAAGAGGGAGGCCAAGGGAGACTTGGCCCACGCGGAACGGGAGGAGGCTGCGTGACCTCGTGGGCCGAGGCTGGAGCCCTGCGGTCACAAGCCAGGAGTTGGAAGACGCCGGGAATGGACTCTCCCCAGGGCCTCCCACACCTCACCATCAGCCCAGTGATGGGGATTTCAGACGTCTGGCCTCCAGAGCCGTGTTGCTCTGAGCCAGCGTGTCTTTGGTCCTTTGGTCTTTCTTCCAGTGGCCGCAGGGCAGATGGGGCCGGCTGGCAGCAGAAGTGGGAGGGAGCTGGGATTTTGGTCCTGGTGTGGCTCCCCCACTCTCCCCTCGCCCTTCTCCCACTCACCTCCTCCGTTCTCCCCAAAGGCACCCCAGCGCCCGCACCCCTTTTAAAATAACTTGTTGCAGCAAGCAGGCATCAGCTTTGAAATTGTAAACACATGCTTCAATCTTTGAAGGCAAGTGGGAAAAAAGCAAGGCTCGTCTCCCTCTGTCTCCCCCCGGCCATCCTGTCCTTTCTGCGAATGTTCCTGCAGAATGCGCCTGCGCCCCGTGCTGGGACCCGGGAGGCCCGAGGCCAGGAGGCTGCACCGCACCAGCTCCTGGCTGTCAGCGCCCTCGGCCCGCGGGATGGCTGCAGACTCTGTCGCTCTAACTGCTGATAAAGCCCCACGACCTGCTCCTCTGGAGCCTGGGCCTCTGGTCCTGATAAGTCCAGCCTGTCAGCGGGCTTGTCCACACCTGCTCCTGGCGCAGTCTCCCTGGGCCCACCCCTGCTCTGGGCTTCCTGCTGCCTGTTTACAGCCAAGCCCTGGCCACCGCGCCTAGGCCAGGCCACAGTCACCTTGAGGTGACCCCAGACAGCCAGGTTGGCAGTAGCAGGATTGGGAAGGACGGTTCATTCGGGACATGGAGTGGGTCCACGGCGCTAGAGATTTTCTGTCCCAAATGCAGGCCAACCCCCTATGTCCAGAATCTTCCTTGGTTGGGAGATGGGGAGGGGCAGTGGTTCGAGAGAGGTGGGCGCGGGATCCCAAACAAAGCACCAGCATCAGGGCCTTTCCTAAGGCCGCCAGCTAAACCAGCAGGGTCTTGACCCCTGGAAGACATTTGGCGGTGTCCAAGACATCACTGGTTGTCATAACTAGGGAGGGGCTGCTCCCCACGTCTATGGGTAGCGGCCAGGGAAACTGCTAAACATCCCACGATGCACAAGACAGCCCCCACGACAAAGAATGATCCGGCCCAGAATGTCAACAGTGCCCAGACTGAGAAACCCCAGCTGGACAACAGGGGAGTGAGCCTGGCAGTGGGGCCTCCAAATCCCTCACCCAGAGATGCAAAAGCCAAGTCCAGCAACCGTCTGGGAGCCTGGGCATGGGCCAGAGCCAGGACAGGGCCCTGCCCTCAGGCATCAAATGCCCCTGGCAAGGCCAGACTACACCAACATCTCCCCGAGGTACTTTCTGTCCCTGCAGCCTCTTGGCCGAGCTCATCCCAGGAACACCATAGGAAGTAACAGCTGCTGTGTTCCCGAACGCCAACTAGGAGCTGGGCAGTGCACCAGCATTTTTCTTCCCTTCCTTTTTAAAAAAGATTTTATTTATTTATTTGAGAAAGAAAGCACAAGCAGGGGAGAGGGGCAGAGGGAGAGGCAAGCTCCCCGATGTTCAGGGAGCCCAATGTGGGGCTCGACCCCAGGACCCCGGGATCATGACCTGAGCCGAAGGCAGGCGATTAACCCACTGAGCCACCCAGGCGCCCCAGCATTTTCCTTCCTTGTGGTGTTTTCTACTCAGCAATGTAGGGAGGAAAGGATCGCTTCCAACCTCATCTCATGGACAAGGAAACTGAGGCTCGAAGCTGTTAACTGACTTACCCAAGGTCACTGCCATGGTCGTGGTGGAGTACCAAACCCCAGTACTTCAGAATTCCCTTATTTGGAGATAATGGTCTTTGAGAGATAATCAAGTTTAAGTGAGGTCATTTGGGTGGGTCCTAAAATCCAATATAATTGGTGTCCTTATAAACAGGGGAAATTTGGGCAGGCACCCAACCTTGAAGTAAGGCTTCAGCTTCCAGAAGCTTCATTTGGTTGCTGCTCATAACACCTAAAATAACGCTACTAAATAATAATAATGATGATGATGATACTAAAAAATAATAAATAATAAATCAGTGTAAGTAAGCACCATCCCAAGGGGTAGTGGGGTTTTTGTTTTGTTTTGTTTTGTTTTGTTTTGTTTTGTTTTTTTACTGTAGAGAAATAATTCGTCTGGGCCACACAGATAGTGGAAACTAATAGATGAGTAATTAGGAGTAGAACCCCAGGCTCTGGAGGTCTGAAAGATAGACTCAGGTTCAAATCCTGGTTCTACCGCCCACCAGCTGTGTGATCTTAGGCAAATCACTCCAGATCTGCCAGCCTCGGGTTTCCCAATCTGTGAAATGGGTATAACAATAATGTCCACCTCATGAGGTTTTCCCGAAGACTAAGTGAAATGCTGCCTATCATAAACTGCTCAGCACAATCCTCGGCACATCTCATTCCCCCAATAACTAGGTGTTCTTGTGACCACGATTACCATGACTATGATGGCTTTGTCCTCCCGTCCCAGGTCCCAGGAAGAGTGGTTTCCCCTTTAAATTTCTGCCCTGTGTTTCTCAGAGCTGGGCTCACAAGACGTTGGGGAGTCCGGAGAGGGATGCTGGGGCCCACCCGGCACGCTTCCCCTCACCCGGCTCCTGAGCGAGTCATGTGGGTGGTCACACGCGGAGCATGAGGTGCTGTAAGCAGCTCTGCCACATTCCGGGGATTCCTTAGCCCCACGTGGGACCTAGGGCGGTGTGCAAAAGTGTGCAAGCGTGATGAGAGCCTGAGCAGCCATCACACGGGATGGCTTTGCCCCACGCAGGATGACCTCCACACCGCACGTGGTGGACCGGCGGGCTCCGCTAGCTGAGCCTGGGACAACTGCCACCAAGCCACCAGAATCCGTTACAAGACGGACGCGGCTGCCGTCCTGGTAGGAGAGCTAGAGAAATCTCTCAGAAGAGGCGGAAGGGCAGCCAAGGATCGGTGCCCCCTAAGAGATCCTCCCGGGCCTGCTGCTGATCCGTGCACTGATCCATTTCTTCTGTCCCTGTCCACGGATCGCTCAGCCACACACCAGCACATGCATGTACATCCAGGACTGTGCGTTTTCTGCTCTGTTGCTTAAATCATTAAGCAATTGTGCCTAAAGCACATGATCTTAGAGACAATTCTGTACGGACATATAGACCTAATAGATAGACCTCCTAGCATAATCATGTCACAAAGTCCAAACCAGGATGCTTTTGAGCATGAAATGGGTTGGTGTGAAGAACCAGGCGGTGGACACAAGCCAGGACTCCCTAGACAAACACGTCTTAGACGGAGTCATGAAAGTGACCCAGCTAAAGCTGAGTTGGATACAGTTGGACAATCGAACACATCTTTTCTGAGACTTCCCCATGTTTTCTAGGCGGGCCTGGCGGTAGGAGTCACCTCAGGTTGGGTTCACCTCATCCGTCCTCGAATCTGAGAGACTCCCGAGGAAACCTAGTGTGCCGGGCTTTGGGGAAGATGGGTCTGTCATTTTCCTCATGGCTTTCTCCTACTTTCGCTTCAAAAATTCCATCAGTCTCCCTGAGCGTTGATCGAAGACCCACCTGCTTGTCTGTGGGTCTATTCTGTGAGTCCAGAACCCAGGCTACAGGTGGGCCAATAAGAGACGAGTCCCCACTGTGGGGAGCGCTGTGGACAATGCCCCCAGGCCCTCTTCCAGACGCACCCCTCCCCGCCGAGTCACCGCTCCGGCCTCCCTTGGGGGCCCAGTTCTTCTTCGCCCTGGCAGCCCGTCTCCAGAGGGGCACAGCTAGCTACCTCCCGGGGTCTCCAGGCCCCTGTTGCCCAAGAGCGACCAGGGCACTGCCCTCTAGGCTCCACCCCAGCACCATTCAACATGTGTTTTCGAGCACCTTCTGTGGGCCAAGCACTGGGCCTGCAGCGGGGAGCAATGAGCATGGAGCTTCCATCCTGGTGGGGAGCACAGCTCACGGGTGTGAGGAACATGAGCAAAGGGGAAAGGGCCCTACGGACACAGACAGAAAGGAGACTTGACCTGGTGTCGGCCCGGGCAGGTCTTTCTGAGGGTGAGTGAGTGGGCTGGGCTGGGCAAGGTGGACAGGAGAGGGAGAGCAGGGAGGCAGGCTCCATCAAAGGAACGTGTTGGAGAACGGAAGAGATTGCCATGGGGCTGGGCTGTGGGGAGAGAGGAAGCAGGCTGGACCTTGTGGGGCCTTTGAGATTCTAGCCCGCGGGCCATGAGCAAGAGTTAAAGGAATTCCCATGTGCGTGGTGACAGAATTCCATGTGCCACCCTCCACCCCATGGAAAACACGGGGAAAGGTAAATGAGCAAGTCCTGGACCCCAGGCCAGGGCGCTGGAGAGGGAGAGAGGAGCCGGCTCAGGAAGTTGCTTCATAGGACTTCACCAGCTTCCTGTGAAGCCAGATCCCTGAGGGCTGGGGTGAGGCGTGGGGGCTGAGGAGGAGACAGGGGAAGGAAGTCCAGAGCTATGGGGCTTCCCTGACCCTGGGGGTTAGAGCAGAGGCCTGGGCCCACCTGGCTGGAACCCCAGGCCTCTCTTTGGCTCACACTCCCAGCTAGGCCCCTGGAGCACCAGGCTCCAAGATGGCTGGTTCTCCTGAGTACCCCGCCCCCCCTGCCCCCCCACACACACACACCCAGAATGCAGCAGAAAGCACAGGAGCCAAAGGGACAGTCAAAAAAGGAAAAACACAGCTGGGAAGGTCAGGCAGCACTGGGAATGGGCGGCTCTGCCCCCTCGCCTTCGCGCTCACTTGGCGCAGACAGGAAGCAGTTGGAACCAGCTCCAGAATTTGGCAGGTGGGGCCGCTGGGGGGAGAGGTGCCCATGACCACTAGCCATTGGGCAGCCCCATTGGTCCCGCAGGCTGAACTCATTGCCCAGGCCCGCAGGAGTGCTTCCTGGGGTCACATTCCGCGCTGAAGAGCCCCTCTCCAAGGCCTTGGTTGGCGCCAATGTCTTTTTAGGAACCAAGGGTCTAATTTTAGTGTCCCGGCCTTCGACACCTTCTCGAAATAGCTCCCTGTTTTCCCTCTTGTCCCTGCCCCTTCCTTGGAGAAGGTGAACCCCCTGCGTCCCTGTGATCTGGGGTTGTAAGCACAGGCCCAAAGCCTTGTATGGGTTTCATTGGAAGGACCCGTGTCCCCTGCTGTGTGTTCCATGTGACCTGACCCAGAGGACTGGCCTCTGGAGAGGGCAGCTCACAGCACCCACCGGGCCAGGGTGCTGCAGCAGCCAGGGGGCTCACTCCTGCCCAATCCCTGTCCCCGCTGTGCTCAAGTGTGACCCAAATTCAGGTCCCCACCGTCCTGTAAATCAAGCCTGCCTAACTCCCCACGCCCCAGTCTCTACCTGTAGGGAGTGTGGGTCAGCTGATCCTTTGACCCAGGGGAGCCCCTATTGTCCATTTAGTAGGGTCTGCCATTCTTGTATTAATAACAATTATTACTATTATTTCCTGAGCCCTTACTGTGGTGCCAAGTGCTCACTTGCATGATTCCATTCATCCTCTCCGCCATCCTCTGAGGTGGATGCTGTTATCGTCCCCAGGATGGTGGGGCCGCCAAGGGGTGGAACTGGGATTTGAACTAAGGATATCTGACCCCCAGCCTCGGCTTCACTGTTCACATGGTGTC
This sequence comes from Phoca vitulina, assembly GCF_004348235.1. NCBI lineage: Eukaryota > Metazoa > Chordata > Mammalia > Carnivora > Phocidae > Phoca > Phoca vitulina. Next base: position 92,287,325 of record NW_022589705.1, on the reverse strand, counting down.
ACGACCCAGACATCCTCCTTGGATCCTCAAGACAGCCCAGTCCCCACTGCCTTTGTCCCAGCCCCCATCCCAGAGTACTCTACTCAGATTCTTCAAGGCTTCCCAAGCGAGCCCGCCAGAGGGGTCATCCTGCTTGCCTGATGTCACACAGCAAACTAGTGCTGGATGAAGGCGGCTGGCTCTGAAGTTCTAAAATCCAGGCGGCATCCCAGGAAGGAGGTGGCAGCCTGTCAAGGGAGACAGTCGTACGTCGGCGCACACCTAGACCAGGAAGGTGTATCCAGGAAACAGGCAGGGGTGTGCCCAGCTCGGCCAGCTCCCCTTTCCTGAACAGGTCCATGTGCTCAGAGGCAGAAGAGCTTTCTAAAGAGGCACCAGCAGGCTGAGTGACTGGCGGCTGGGAAGCATGATTCAGCAGGCTTCCCGGGGCACTCTCCATTGGACCACAGTCCTGCTGGGACACATCACAAACTAGGATACCGGAGTGGGCCTTCCTGAGTCTCCTCTCACTGCAGACAGAGCTCAGATGCCACATCCAGGGGCTCCCCAGAGAGATTGTGAGTGGTGGGACCTCCTTCTTGGGGCTCCGAGTCTTGGGCTCGGGGGCTGTGTGTGGACCAGGGTAGAGTCGGGGAAGCAGGCCGATGAGTCCGATGGGACAGGCCACTCCACTCAGCCAGAGCAGAGCACTTCAGGGCCTTGGGAAGTTCCTTCAAACCCCCAAAGTGTCTAGGTTCATCCAAGCAGCCTTGACCGTCAGGACAGGAAAAGGCAATGTAGATAAAAGTAGATAAAGAGCCACTCTTCTGGGGCGCCTGGATGGCTCAGTCGGTTAAGCGTCTGCCTTCGGCTCCAGTCATGATCCCGGGGTACTGGGATGGAACCCCATGTCGTGCTCCCTGCTCAGTGGGGAGTCTGCTTCTCCCTCTGCCGCTCCCGCCCCCCACTCGTGCTCTCTCTCTCTCAAAAAAAACAACAAAAAAAACCAAAAACCCGACCAGAGGGACTGATGATATTTCCTGGGTAAATAATGCCATTGTTGCAAACCCATCTAACCAGACCAGATGGGTAGTGCAAGGACCAAAGCCAGCCAGGTGACAAATAGCATTTGACCTTTGACCTCAGTGCTGGGGACACAACAGGGCGCTCACAGAGAGCTGTGGGGACCTGGAGAACCTTCTTCAGAGGGAGAGTTCCGTGCTCCTGAGTAATCTCCTGGGGACTGCACCTGTGTTATCAGATGCAGCAGTAAATTCAAAATATTCCGCAAAAATCTGATTTTTAAATCTTGGCCAAACATTTTAACATCTTTCCCGACTGCTGAGTTTCTAACAAAACGTGTCTGCAGGTGGTATCCAGCCCTGGGGAGGGCTGGGGAGGGCTGGGGAGGCAGCACTGGGCTGTGAGCTTATGCGTTTCCTGTTTACAAAGCACATGGTGTCGTGTAATTGTCACCCCGACCCTGTAAGCAGACCGGGCAGGTTGGCTGCGTCCATCTGACAGATGAGGAAAACCGAGGCCTGGGTGAGTAAAGCACTTTGCAAACATCACACAGCCGTGGCAGAGCACGGATTTACAATCGGATCTCTCTGATTCCAAAAGGGTGCTCTTTCTGCTCGGAGAGCTCAAGGCTCCGTGTGGGAGCCACTGTCTGGCCTTCTGCACCAGGAGAGCTGACCCTACCCTGTTACCTGAAGTTCCGGCTCCACGCTCTCGGCACCCCAGAAAAGCTAAGCATGGCGATAAGACTGCGGAGGTGCTGATGGGGCACGTGACACAAAGATTTTGCAGCTCGGAAGGCAGCCCCACCCTCCCTGGGTCTGGCTGGTGGAATGCAGAAAAGAAAGGTCAGGTGATGGACAGGGCGTCAGTGATGGGCACATGCCAGTGTCCATCCCAGGAGCTCCAGGCTGAGACCCACCTTACCTCCAAGGCCACCTTCCCCATCTGGAGGCTTCCTGTGTCTCCCTCATCCTGGCTTCTCACCCCCCAGAGGGTCCTCTCACCCCTGGGGCTTGCCTGCCTCTTGGGGTTCCAAAGCCCTGAGATTGAAGATCCCCCGTGGGGGAAGGGCAGCACAGATGTCTCCCATTGGACTCATCCATCCCATGGGGCAGGAGCAAACTGGTTTACTGCAGACCCTGCCTTACTGGAAACCAGCTGGTGTTGCTGGTGCTGGAGAGGAGACCCAAGAGAAGCCACTGGGACCGAAGACACAGCTTCCCCACCAGCTCAGCCCACTGATACCGTGGGCTTCAGGGCATGGGTCCTGTTGCTCCCCCCACGCTGGAAGCTCTGCCCAGCCTCTGACGTTCTGCTGTCCCCGCTCAGAACCATCCGGCCAAGCACCCACCAGTTTGCCGGTGGGGCCAGTCCCAGCCTGTCTAAGAAATCTTTAAACTGGGGCGCCTGGGTGGCTCAGTCGTTAAGCGTCTGCCTTCGGCTCAGGTCATGATCCCAGGGTCCTGGGATCGAGCCCCGCATCAGGCTCCCTGCTCCGTGGGAAGCCTGCTTCTCCCTCTCCCACTCCCCCTGCTTGTGTTCCCTCTCTCGCTGTGTCTCTCTCTGTCAAATAAATAAATAAAATCTTAATAAGAAAAAAAAGAAAAGAAATCTTTAAACTGAAATCCCCCACCTGTAGGACTCAGTTTTGTTGTTTTTTTAAAAATCCCGGATCTTTTCTATGTTTTAAGGTCACATATAGACATTATGATGTTCGTCTTGCCAAGCTTTTTCTAGAAAAGCAAGTATTGTTGAAGTAGAATTTTCCCTCCAGCCCTGTTATAAAAAAAACAGGGATGATTGGAAAATCAGGAGGATGTGCCCCAGCTCGATCCCCCGAAGAGGGGGACAGATATTAGTGTGAATGTAAGTGCACTTGAGGAAGCAGTTTCTGGGATTTTCCTTGTCCCACTCCTCAGTTCTGCCTGGGGGCAGGACCCATTTAGCCCTGATGCGAACCTGAGCATTAGGCGTTGTTACTCCATTTTACTTATGAGTAAAACTGAGGTTCTGAGAGATGAAACAACTTGCCCAAGGTCACACAGCCCTCAACAGGCAGAGGTGGGATTTGAACTCAGGTCCGTATTGCTGCAAGTTCTATGCCCTTTCCAGTGCACCAAGCATGACTCTCAGGGGAGACAGAATGAGGTTGGCTTCGACCACTGTGCAGCTTATCCCAGACAAGAGGGGGACAGGCCCTCCTGCACTGCCTAGAAACACCCACACAAGGACCAAGATCTCTTAGGAGAGTTCCCCTGCCTCACCTGCTTGCCTGAGGTAGGGAGTGGGGAAGAGCCCAGTCTGGCCTCTGGCTGAGTCACAGCCCATCTTCCTCCCAAGTCTGACCACTGGCTCCTTCCCAAAGCGAGGACAGAGCCCGCAGCGTCACCCAGGTGAGAAGCGAGCCTTCAGCGCCACCTGCTGGACATACAGTAGCAGCAGCTACTGTATCCTCAGAGTAAGTCCTCCCTGGCCACCGGGGGGTGGGGGGATAGGACGGAGGCCAGGGAGGGGGCCAGGCTCCCTCTCAGGGGATTAGCTCCTATACTTGACCTTATAAACAGGTGTGGGCATTCCTCCTGCCACAAACTTAGAAAGTCATAATTGGACTCAAAGTAGGAGTCTGACCTTAACAAATACAAATGGATGGATGGAAGGAAGGGAGGGAGGAAGGAAGGAAGGAAGGAAGGAAGGAAGGAAGGAAGGAAGGAAGGAAGGAAGGAAGGAAGGAAGGAAGGA
>NW_022589705.1:92277102-92283574 GCF_004348235.1 Phoca vitulina | reverse complement strand
GGAAGGAAGGAAGGAAGGAAGGAAGGAAGGAAGGAAGGAAGGAAGGATTGGTTGGACGGTCGGGTGGATGGATAGATAGAGGTGTGTCTGCAGCTGAGGGCCAGGCTAGGAGGAAGGCTGGCTAATAGCATGGAAACAAAGCAATTTTCTTTCTTTCTTTCTTTCTTTCTTTCTTTCTTTCTTTCTTTCTTTCTTTCTTTCTTTCTTCTTTCTTTCTTTCTTTTTCTTTTTCTTCCTTCCTTCCTTCCTTCCTTCCTTCCTTCCATAGACTCTACACCCAATGTGGGACTCGAACTCACAACCCCAGGATCAAGAGCCACATGCTTCACCGACTGAGCCAGGCAGGGACCCCAACAAAGCAATTTTCTGCTGTTTTCTGAACAATGCCCTGGCTGTTTGAGTCCAAAGAGGAAGATTAGAGGGGGCCAGCTGGGGCCTAAAATCATCCCTATTTCTGATCAGCGGGAAAATTTCGTAACAATCATGAGCATTAGTGAGCCCATGACAGCTGCCACTATAAACCTCCCCCATCTTCCCTCTCCCAGCCTAACCGCCCACCCAGCCTCTGCTGAGGGGGTCTGGGGTTACATCGGCCCCAGGGAACCTGGGACAAGGAGACAGCTCAGCCCTAGGGAGGGAAAGGAGGAGATCCAGGGTTGTTCCCACAGCCAACACCTATCAAGCATACCCTTTCTGCCAAATCCTATGCCCAGCACACTGCACACATGGTCTTGTTGACCCTGGTTGTGACCAATGAAGGAGAGTGAGAAGCTTTAACCCAGAAGGAGGCACCAGCATCCACAGCCCTCTGTCCAGATGGAAATCCCCAGGACCCCGTCCTGTAGACTGCCTTCTGCTGCTTAGGCCACAAAGGGAGGAGCATCAGGGAGGGGTTAAGTGGGCAGCCTCTGGAGCCAGACTGCTAATGCTGAACACTTTCCACGTGCTTATTGGCCATTTGGATATCCTCTTCAGTGAAATGTCTATTCAAATTTTTCCCGGTTTTCTAGTAGATTGTCATTTTCTCATTGATTGGTAGTTCTTTCACATTTTCTGGATAGAAATCCTTTGTCCCATATACGTTTTGCAAATATCTTTTTTCCACCTGGTGATCTTATCTTTTAACTATCTTCATGGAGTCTTATCAGGCCTTCGTTTTAATATTTTAAACGAAGTTATAGTCTTTTCGTTCATGGAAAAATGTTTTTAGACTCCTCTTTAAAAAATTTTTCAAGGTACGGGGCGCCTGGGTGGCTCAGTCGTTAAGCATCTGCCTTCGGCTCAGGTCATGATCCCAGGGTCCTGGGATCGAGCCCCGCATTGGGCTCCCTGCTCAGCGGGAAGCCTGCTTCTCCCTCTGCTACTCCCCCTGCTTGTGTTTCCTCTCTCGCTGTGTCTCTCTCTGTCAAATAAATAAAATCTTTAAAAAAAAAAATTTTTTTTTTCAAGGTCATAAAGTGCTCTCCTAGCTTATCTTTTAGAGTACTTCTTGTTTTGCCCTTCACATTTGGAAATTGGTCTGTGTGTGTGGTATAAGATAGGTGTCTCCATTTGGATACTCAGTTGATAGAGCCCCATTTCCTAAAAAAGACATTAGTTGTCTAATAGAGGTGTGGTTGTTGTACGTCAGGAGACTCTATACATGTGGCTCTATTTCTGGACTATTTTGTTTCATTTGTCTATTTGTCTGTCCTTGTACCAATACCATATTGCTTCAATTACTGGAGGTTATTCTAAGCTTTAGCACACACAGCTTTATTTTAGCCAATACCATATGTCTTCACCAACATTTGGAGAACTGTTTTTAATTTTAGCTATTCTAGAGAGTGTGAAGTAGCATTTCATTGTACTTTTGTTTTTCTTTTTCTTTTTTTTTTTTTGCTTTTTTTAAAGTAAGCTCCATGCCCAGCATGGAGCCCAATGCGGGGCTTGAACTAACAACCTTGAGATCAAGGCCTGAGCTGAGATCAAGGCCTGAGCTGAAATCAAGAGTCGGACGCTCAACAGACTGAGCTACCCAGGTGCCCCTCACTGTGGTTTTAATTTCTATTTTCCTAGTGAGAAATGATGTTGAGCACCTTTTATGTGCTTATTGGGCATTCATATATCCTCTGGGAGTGGGGGGGTGTCCATTCAGATCTTCTGCCCAGTTTTTATTAGGTTCTGTTTTTATTAATGAACTTACAGATTTCCTTATATATTCTGCATACAAGTCCTTTGCCAGATGTGTGGATTGGGAATGTTCTCTCCTAGTTGTGGCTTGCTTTTTCATTTTCACTGACTTAATGAGCAGAAATTTTTACTGTTAGTGGAATGCAAATGATCTATTTATTTTTATATGCAATGCTTTTTGCTGTTCACTCTAAGTGAATTTCACCTACCCCACAGTCATGAAGATATTCTCCTATGTTTTCATCTAGAAGCTTTATGATCATAGCTTTTATGTTTAGGTTTATGACCCATCTTAATCCCTACTTTGGGGTTAATTTGCACTTCTTTTTCCAGCTTCATAAAGTGGAAGCTTAGAATATTTATTTTTAAATCTTTCATTTGAAGCTATAAACTCCCTTCTAAGGACATTAGCCACATCCCACTATTTTTTATGTGTTAGCTTTTATTACCATTGAGTTTAAAATAGCTCCTAATTTCCCTTTTGATTTCTCCTTGGACCACGGATTAATTTAGAAGGGTGTTGTTTAATTATCAAATGTTTAGGGCTTTTCTAGATAACTTAAGGTTTTTTATTTCTAATTTAATTCTCTCGTGGTCAGACAACATGATCTGTAAGATTTTAGTGTTCTCTCTTTGATTTTGTCACTTTGTGCTTCATTACACCTTGAGACTCTGTGACTAATCATTTAGGATTGTTACGTCTCCCCAATGCATTGACCCTTTTATCATCATAGAATGTCCTTATTTATCTCTGGCAATATGCCTTGTCTTAACATCTACATTGTTTGATATTAGTACAATGGCACAAGCCTTACAATGCTTACTGGTGCATAATTTTTCATCCTTTTAGCTTCAACCTATTTGTGTCTTTATATTTCAAGTGTATTGAGTATAGCAGCATATCGTTGAGTCTTGCTATTGGATAACCTCTGGCCTTGAATTCATTTAGATTTTTTTTTTTTTAAGATTTTATTTATTTCTTTGACAGAGAGAGACACAGCGAGAGAGGGAACACAAGCAGGGGAGTGGGAGAGGGAGAAGCAGGCTTCCCACGGAGCAGGGAGCCCAATGCGGGGCTCGATCCCAGGACTCTGGGATCATGACCTGAGCCGAAGGCAGACGCTTAACAACTGAGCCACCCAGGCACCACTGAATTCATTTAGATTTAATCTAATTACTTATACTGTTGGGTTTAAGTCCATCATCTTGCTATGTGTTTTCTATTTATCCTCTCTTCTTCTTTGTTCCTCTTTTGCTGAATTCTTTTTTTTTTTTAAGATTTTATTTATTTATTTGACAGAGAGAGAGACAGCGAGAGAGGGAACACAAGCAGGGGGAGTGGGAGAGGGAGAAGCAGGCTTCCCGCGGAGCAGGGAGCCCAATGCGGGGCTCGATCCCAGGACCCTGGGACCATGACCTGACCTGAAGGCAGACGCTTAACGACTGAGCCACCCAGGTGCCCCTCTTTTGCTGAATTCTTTTAAGCTAATTGAATAATCTGATATTCCATTTTATTCCTTTTATTAGTTTTTTAAACTATACATTTTTATCTTGCTCTAAGGATTATAATATGTGTCATTAACTTTCCAGAGTGTACCTAGAATCAATATTTTACCACTTCAAGTAAAGGGTAAATACTTTAAAACACATCATTCCGTTTAACCTCCTTCTTTATTAATGTTGTATATTTCACTTCTATGTTATAAACTCCAAAATACAAACCATTACATGCTCTCTTTGGCAGCACATATACCAAATACAAACCATTACTTTTGTTTTTAAACAGTTGCCTTTTTTTTAAAGATTTTATTTATTTATTTATTTATTTATTTGAGAGAGAGAGAGCACGAGCACAAGCAGGGGGAGCGGCAGGCAGAGGGAGAGGGAGAAGCAGGTTCCCCACGGAGCAGGGAGCCCAATGCGGGGCTCGATCCCAGGACCCTGGGATCATAACCTGAGCCGAAGGCAGCCGCTTAACCCACTGAGCCACCCAGGTGCCCTAAACAGTTTGCCTTTAATGAAATTTTAAAAAGCATCCCCTCTAGCAAAACAAGCTGAGGGTCTCTCCGGGGGGCAGACAGGGTGGGCATCTAGATGGAAGAACAGGGCTGGGCGGAAGGAAAGGAAGTGGCCTGCAGACAGTCCCGCTACAATGCCGTGCTCAAAATGTGGCCCATGGACCAGCAGCATCACCTGGGAGCATGATAGAAATGCAGAATCTGGGGGCGCCTGGGTGACTCAGTCGGTTAAGTGTCTGCCTTCAGCTCAGGTCATGATCCCAAGGGTCCTGGGATCGAGCCCTGCATCGGGCTCCCTGCTCAGCCAGGAGCCTGCTTCTCCCTCTGCCCCTCCCCTGCTTGTGCGCTCTCTCTCTCAAATGCAGAATCTGGGCCCAACCCAGGAATTACTGAATCAGAATGCGCACATGAGCCAGCTCCCTAGGCAGTCTGCATGCAGGTGAAGGTTGGAGACGCACTGCGCACTGCGGTACAATCCTCCCCATGGCCCACCAGGGTTAGACTATGCTTTGTAGGGACACTGCCCCTTCCCCCACTCTATTGTCAAAAGGAGCTTCCCTTCCTCCCCACTCTCTACTCCTTTCTTGGTAGCAGTTGCTTTTAGCCCAACATCCTTCTGAGCCAACCCTACCCCACCTCCCTACTTGCTGACCAGGGACTGGGTGCCCCTGAGGGGCTTGAATCTGGGCTTGGGCTGTCGTTCTGGACCCTGTAGTGCTTGATCCCAAGGAGCCCATATGTTTTCATCTTCCCTTTGCCTTGACAGAGGGAGAAACTCCATGCTGACCAACTCATTTACTGCCCAGCCCATCAACTTCTGGGAGGAGAAGTATCTGTCTACTTCCTTTTTTTTTTTTCAAGCTTATTTATTTAAGCAATCTCGACACCCAACCCCAAGATCAAGAGTTGCGTGCTCTACCAACCGAGCCAAAGAGGCGCCCCTAGAAAAAGTCCACTTCCTGAGAGAAGGGACAAGGGGGAAAAAGAGTGGGAGGAGGTGGGCAGAGTCTCCCAGAGTTTTCCCAACAAGGAGGTCACAAAAGGAGGGCCAGGCTTTGTGATAAGAGTGATACAGAGGATATAAACCTTGGACATCTGCCAGGGGTTCATCATCTCAGAGTGCAGAACAAGGTCGGGGGTAATAATGGGCTTTATCAGCAAGGTGTCAGCTGCAAACCCTGCTCATGGGTTCCTACTCTGTGTGGGGCACATGCTCAGTTCCCAGGATCCAAGATGAAAAAGACATGGCCTCTGTCTCCCTCTGTGGGGAGACAGAACACAGCAGGGAAGTCCCAAGAATGCCAGGAAGCAGATGCTCCATGCCAAACATGGGTCATGAAAAAGAACACCTCCGCTAGAGTGCCCAGGATGGCTTCCTGGAGGAGGAGGCCTGTGAGCTGGGCCTCAGGGGAAGGGTGGAATTTACATAGGAGAGAGGCAAGGGATGGACAGCATGAGAAAGGAGAGCAGAAGGGAGCAGTCAGGACCCTGGAGCAGCAGGTGGTCTGGAGAAGAACAGAGAGTGCCATACATTAGCAGTTGATGAGGAGAGGTGAACCATTAAGACTGGGTTTGCTGGGTGCCTATGCAGAAGCCCTGGAGGGCAAATCGGGGCTGGGGAGATATTTTTCTGGCAGTAGGGGCAGCGCAGATGAAAACAGGTAGACCAGGTGAGAAGGCCAATGGGCGCTGCCTGCTTGAGTTTAAGGTCTGTCTCTCCAGAGAGGGGGACAGGCCCACGCAGCTTGGCGGGGGGAGGAGGGGGAGTTTGAGAGCAAGTTGGGTGGGGGAGGACTGAGCAGAGGTCTTCCGGGTGGAAGTGGGCAGATGGAGTCAGAGAAAGCCTCCCCGGAACCACAGTCACACCTGCCACTTACTGAAGGACTCTGCTGGGCGCTGTGGATGACTTTTCTCACGTAATCCCCACATCAGGCCTGTGAAACAGGCATTTTCAACGCAGATGAGAAGACTGAGGCTCAGGGAAGAGAAGTAGCTGCCCAAGGGCACACAGCACATGACAAAGTGATTTATTCTGCTGAAATCTAAGGGCTGCGGCGAGCAGGCGAGGACGACGGACGGGTGGCGGCAGGGCAGGTGGGGAGCCCGCGGGAAGGGTGGCGGGGCTGCGCGGCAGGAGCAGAGCCGTGGCACGACCGGCTCAGGTCCGAGCAAAGGGCTGCAGGCCTCGGAGCAGCGGGGGGGGGGGGGGGGGGGGGGCGCGGCGAGCGGCCCGGGGGGGGGGCCGCCCCCGCCCCCCCCCCCCCCCCCCCCCCCCGGCCCGG
>NW_022589705.1:92262875-92277002 GCF_004348235.1 Phoca vitulina | reverse complement strand
GGGGGCTGTCCCCTGCGCGGTCAGGAAGGCCGCCTGCCCACGTTCCCCACCTCCCCGCGCACCCTCGCGCGCCGTCCCACCCGAGTGGGTCTCGCCTCCGCTCCAGTCTTTCGGGTGGCCCGTGGCGTACGGCGGCCACCAGGTCCGGGGCCATCTCGGAGAACTTGTCGGCGCGTGACTCCCGTTTGGCTCTGGCAGGCCGCTCACCACACGTAGGCGACGCCGACCATCTCACCGGCGGGCGTGCAGCGCTTGGCTCCAGAGACCTAGCTGAGTCTTTGGTCCCCGGCCCCGCCCCGGCCCCTGGCCCCGCCTCAAGCCCCGCCTCCGGACCCAGCACCAGCCTCACCCACCCGATCCCGCGCTCAGGTTTAGGCCCCGCCCCCAGGCCCCAGCCCCGCCCAGGTCCCGGGTCTCCTCTCCGACCCGGCCCCCTTTCCGCCCTAGGACCCTCCGCCGGCGCACTCCCGGCCCCGCCCCTTTCTCCGTGGCAGGTGTCTCTGGACCACACGAGGGGATCGAAGCGTACGTACCGGTTGTTGAACATCTCCACCAGCTGCAGCAGTGTGCAGGCGGCCCACGATGTCAGAGAAGAAAATGGTCCCTGGAGGGAGGAAGGGACACGAGGCGGGACACGACCTCACAGGCCCAACCCCCTTCGCAAAGGGGAGCCTGAGACCCAACGAGGAACAGGAACGTTTGCCCTAGGCTACCCAGCAAACAATAGGCAGGCCTGGGACTGAAAACTGCGCTTCCAGACTCCCATTCCAGTGCTCCGCTGGATTGGGCTGTGGCTAGAGAGCCTAAGAGGAGCGACTTTGTGCGTTGTGCCCCCGAGGGACTTAGAGGCTGAAGAAGCAGATGTGAAACCTTTTGGATTATTGTTAAGCTTTCCGTTTTATGTGAATGGGGAAGAGTTTCGGCTTTTATTCCCCTGTGCCAACCTTTGCAGCAGGGGCTCTGGGGCCGGAGACACTTCATGGCGGTGGGTAAATACACAGGCTTTGAGGTCACAGAGACGCAGGCTTAAATCCTGGCTCTGTAACTCTGTCTCACCCGAGCAAGTTACCTAACCTCTCTGAGCCTCCGTTTCCTTCTCTGTGAATGGAACATGACAGAAGTGCCTCCTCCATAGGCTGTATTGAAGATTAATTAAGATAATCTGCATGAGACACTTGATAGAAGTCTGGCATTCACTAAGCACTCAATGGATACCTATTACCATTATTATTCAGGTGGGGTCCCATGAGGAAGGCTCAAAGCAACTTACTCCTCTTACTGGTTCTATTTTACCTATTTAATTTAATTTTATTATTTTATTTTATTATTTTATTATTTTATCTTATTTTACAGAAGATGAGCAGACTGCTCCATACTCATGGAGGTGGATTGGAGGTGGAAGCATGACCGTTTACAAGACAGAGCCACATCCTTCACCTCAGGTGACCTTCAGGACAACCTGGTATTAAGGCCAGAGACATTTTAAGTTCTTTCTGGGAGAATATAAGCTCTGTGAAGGCAGGCACTGTGCAACTAATTTTCACGTCTGTATACACCATGAAGTCATCTCAGATCAAGATATGCAATCTTTCCAGCACTCCGGAATGTTCCCTTCGGCCCCTTCCCAGTCATTACGGCCCCAGAGGTAACCACTCTTCTGACCTCTATCACTTGACATGAATTGGTGGGCACTGGTGTTTTTAAAAATCTTCCAGAGAGTCTCTAGTGTGCAGCCAGGGTTGAGAGCCAGCCATGGTGCAGACGGACATCTACTGGGTACCGCCTGAGCGCCTGGCATTGCTTGACGCTGTTCACAGGTTAACTCATTTAACCCTCACTCAACCCTGTGAAGTGGGTTCTGTGCTCAGTCCTATTCTCCAGATGAGAAAACTGAGACGGGGGATTTGAATTTGTGCCCGGTGGGGAGATGTTCATCACCCGTGCCATCTTGCAAAGTGGGCTCTGCTGGGAATTAGGGATCAGAGGTGAGGGATCCTACAGAAGAGCCAAGGCCGGGCGTCTGGGTGGCTCAGTTGGTTAAGCGACTGCCTTCGGCTCAGGTCATGATCCTGGAGTTCCGGGATCGAGTCCCGCATTGGGCTCCCTGCTCAGCGGGGGGTCTGCTTCTCCCTCTGACCCTCATGATCTCTCTATCTCATTCTCTTTCTCAAATAAATAAATAAAATCTTCAAAAAAAAAAAAAAGAAAAAAGAAGAGCCAAGGCCGAGGTGGCCTGGATCTGGGCTCATTCCCCACTCCTCGTGTCACCCCGGGTGTCCGTGGCCTCTGCTGCTCCTAGATCTCGGCCACCACGTGCTTTCACCTGCACGCCACAGAGCTGAAACACCCCCATGGCAGCCAGCCAGCACTCCCAGCGTGATACCTCGGTACTCAGAGGCCCTGGGTGCAGGCCTGGCCCCAGTGGGTCATCTTCCCGAAGGAGACCAGAATGATGGGGTACAGGAAGCTGGCCACCAGCAGCAGGCTGACCTTCAGGCTGACGGCGGAGGGTACCACCTTGGCCTTGCTGCCCAGCCCCACAGAGCCATACTCCCACCAGTGCTGGCAATGAAAAGACTGGAAGGATCAAGAAGACAAGGCTGCCCCCCAAACAGGGGCCAGAGGAGGGATAGGGTGACATCCGCCCCCCAGCAAGTCTGAAGTTGCTCAGAAACCACAAAGCATAGCCAAGGTAGGTGGCACCGTGATCCTGCTGTTCACCCCATGTGGGGGCAGCTGCCCAGCCTCGAGGAAGAATCTCATGGCCACCACAGAGTTGGGAGGGATTCCTCAGGGTCTTCCAGGAGTCAAAGCAGCTAAGAGATGATGCCTGAGAACCGCAAGCTGGGCTCAGAGCCTGACTCCAAGGGCACCTGGAGGCTCTGTGCCGCCTTCTCCGCACAGGGCTCACAGACTAAGCCCGGTTCCTTCTCACACCAGGCATGGCGGGCAGACACCCTCCCCTGCTCCGCCAGACAGAGGGGCCTCCATCCTGCTGGACAGCAGCCTGTCCTGAGAACCAGGACCGGTGTCAGCATCACCCTGGTTCCTAGCAGCAGTAGGTTCACAGTTCATAACAACTGTACCACTCTGATGCAGGATGTTGCTGGTGGGGGATGCTCAGGTGGGGACGAGGATTGTATGGGAAAACTGCTCTAAAGAATAAAGTTGATTAATTTTAAAAAGTCTAATGAATAATATCACAGCAGGGGTGCCTGGGTGGCTCGGATGGTTGGGCGTCTGCCTTTGGCTCGGGTCATGATTCTGGGGTCCTGGGATCGGGCCCTGCGTCGGGCTCCTGGCTTGGCGGGGAGCCTGCTTCTCCCTCTCCCTCTGTCTCCCCCCCGCTCAAGCTCTCTCTCTGTATCTCTGTGTCTCAAGTGAATAAATAAAATCTTTAAAAAAAAAAAAAAAAAAGAATAGGGTGCCTGGGTGGCTCAGTTGGTTAAGCGACTGCCTTCGGCTCAGGTCATGGTCCTGGAGTCCTGGGATCGAGTCCCACATCGGGCTCCCGGCTCGGCGGGGAGCCTGCTTCTCCCTCTGACCCTCTCCCCTCTCATGCTGTTTCTCTCTCTCTCTCTCTCGAATAAATAAATAAAATAAAATCTTTAAAAAAAAAAAGAATATCACAGCAATAAATTTGAGAAGGTAGACAACAGGGATGTATTTCTCGAAAACTATAACATGTCAAAACTGGCATAAGAAAAATTAATCATCTTAAGTAGATCATAGCCAATAAAGAAATTTATATGATAGTCAAAACACTTAGAGCCCCAAAGCCCCAAGCCAGAATGGTTAGGGATACATTCTACTACCAAACTTTTTAGGAATAATTATATCTTATATTCTACCAGCAGTTCCAGCCATTTGGAAAAATATAAAATTGGATCCATACCTGACACCAGAATAAACTTCAAACACGTCAGAGAACGAAATGGGGGAAAAAAGAAACCATATAAGGAAAGTGAGTGAATTCTTATTATAATATGCCTGAGGAAACCGCTTCTAACTATGACTCAAAGTCTAGAAAAAAATAATAATTTGACTCCATTAAAAAATACTTTTGGGCATGCCTGGCTGGTTCAGTTGGTTAGGCGTCTGATTCTTGATTTCAGCTTAGGTCATGATCTCAGGGTTGTGAGATCGAGCTCTGCATTGGGCTCTGAGCTGGGCATGGAGCCTGCTGAAGATTTTCTCTCTCTCTCTCTCCCTCTGCCTGACCTCCCCCTCTCCATTCACACTCTCTTTCTCTTTCCCTCTTAAAAAAAAATAAAAAATACTTTTGCTTGACAAAAATGAAAAATAGGAGGAAAATACTAGTGACTTACCTGGCAGATAAAGGACCAATATCCTTAATAAAGAGTTCTTTAAAGGGAATGGGGAAATTTTCCCTTTTTGCAATGTGCTGCTACAAGATGGTAGTGCAGGTTTCCAAGAAAAATTGAGAGGAAAAAAAAGACTGGAAACCCAATAGAAAATGGGCAAAGACACAAACTTAAAATGCACACAAATGGCCTTAAATATACGAAAAGATGCTCAACTTTTCTTATAAGAAAGAGCAGTGAGGGCGCCTGGGTGGTTCAGTAGGTTAAGGGGCTGACTCTTGGCGTCAGCTCAGGTCATGATCTCAGGGTTGTGGGATCCAGCCCTGCATCCCACTCCCCCCCCCCCCCGATCCCGCCCCTCCCCCGCCCCCACTCAGCGGGAAGTTGGCTTCAGATTCTCTCCCTCTGCCCCTCCCCACCTGCTCTTTCTCTCTCAAATAATCTAAAAAAAAAAAAAAAAAAAAGACACACATATACTCTTCAACATCAGGAAAAAGGATTCCTGCTGTCCCCATATATCAGTTTCCCATTGCTGCTCTAACAAATTACAACAAACTTAGTGGTTTAAAACAACACAAATTTATTCTCTCACAATTCTGGGGTCAGAAGTCTATAATCTGTCTCACTGGGTTAATGTCAAGCTGTTGATGTGGCCAGTTTCTTCCGGAGGCGAAGCTGAATCGTTGCCTTTTCCATCTCTTAGTGGCCCCCTGTGTTCCTTGGCTCACGTCCCCTTCTTTCATCTTCCAAGCACATCACGGCCATCTCTGCTACCACGTTCTCCTGCTCTGCGGTAAAATCTCCTTCTGACGCCCTCCTCATAAGGACCATTTCAAGATCCTCAACATAATCACATCTGCAGAGTCCCTTTTGCGGAACAAGGTATGTGAAAATAAAGGGGGAAACGTGTTTAGAATGGCGGCGGGAGGCCAGCAGGGGGAGCTCTCACGCCCTCCTACTCCTCAACTGCAGACACGGCAGGAAGAAAGGAACCTTGCCAGTCCAAACCACCTTAGCTACTACTTTACAACCCCGGCGGGAGCAAGAAAGGTTTCCTCCGACCCTGGCAACAGCCCAGCCAATGAGAGACTGTCACAACTCAGCCAATGAGAAGCCAGTATACTTCCAACTCCCAGTTTCCTCCAATAGACTTTTTGTTTAGAACATCCTTTCCAACTTCCCCCTTTTCTCTATAAAAGAAGTCCTCTTCTTTGTTCTCCAGAGTTGCTTTTGGTGTTGCCGTACTTGTTGGTTCCAGATTGCAATTGTCTCTTATTCCCTGATAAATGCATTTTTGATGGTAAATTAACTGGCAGCTTTATTTTTAAGGCTAACAGGTGACACAGTTTCCAGGGATCAGAACCTGAAGATTTGGGGCACCATTACTCAGTCTCCCACACCCTCCTCCTGTTCACATGAGACCTGAAGTCAGGGTACAGGGATTGGAAGATGTAATCGGGTAGCCACCTGCCTGCCTTGTCCTGTTTGCCCTGTTTTACTTGGGCACTACGGTGTACTCAAAAGATTCAGCAGATAAAATACATAAACTGGAACTAGATCTGCAGATAGCAATCGATCTTGAGAACATAATGTTGCATGAAGAAGGCAAGTTGCAGAACGATTAAAATATAACCATTACTTTAAAAAGCACATCAATGTTTGTGTATGGGAGCAAATGAGACAGGGGAGGTACAAATGCAGGATTCAGCTATATATATGTGTGGTTTTGTTTATTTTTAAAATTTTTACTTATTTATTTAGAGAGAGAAAGAGAGAGCTTGCATGAGTGGGGGGAGGGGCAGGGGAGAGAGAATTTCAAGCAGACTCCCTGCTGATCAAAGAGCCCAACATGGGACTTGATCTCAGAACCCTGAGATCATGACCTGAGCTGAAATCAAGAGTCTAATGGTCGGCTGAATGAGCCACCCAGGCGCCCCAGGTTTTGTTTATTTTTAAAAAACAGACCTAAAGGGATGCCTGAGTGGCTCAGTCGTTAAGTGTCCGCCTTCGGCTGAGGTCATGATCCCAGGCTCCTGGGATCGAGCCCTGCATCGGGCTCCCTGCTCCGCCTGCTTCTCCCTCTCCCGCTCCCCTTGCTTGTGTTCCCTCTTTCGCTGTCTCTCTCTGTCAAATACATAAATAAAATCTTAAAAAACAAAAAACAAAAAAAAACCAGACCTAAAGCACATTTGGAGAAATGTTGACACCTCTTAGATCCAGGTGTGAGGTGCATGTTTGTTTGTTATACTTTTCTGTGGAATTAGAAATATTTCGTTATGGTTCTTTTTTTAATTATTTTTTATTTTTATTTTTAAGTAGGCTCCACTCCCAGTGCAGAGCCCAACGTGAGGCTTGGACTCATGACCCTGAGATCAAGACCCAAGCTGAGATCAAGAGTCAGATGCTTAACTGACTGAGCCAACCGGTGCCCCCTGATGATTCTTTTTTTAATGAATAAAAGAAGTGAGGAAGTGGAGACAAAAAGAAAAATAAGAACTTTTTCACTATAGACCTTAGTTTCACCTGATGAAAAATGCATGTTCAAGACTCTGATGCTTGAATTTGTCTCAAGATTTATGAAGCATTGTCTAATTACTTAAGCCATTTAGAAAAAGTCTTAATGTGAAAATTAATTCAATGTTGTCCTAGTGATGTAAATGCATTGATAGTAAAGGTTAGTGAGCTTCTTTCTTTCTTTTTTTTTTTTAAGAATCATTTTAAAATGAATAGGTTGGGGACACCTGGGTGGCTCAGTCAGTTAAACGTCTGCCTTTGGCTCAGGTCATGATCCCAGGGTCCTGGGATCGAGCCCCGCATCAGGCTCCCTGCTCAGCAGGAAGTCTGCCTCTCCCTCTGCCTGCCGCTACCCCTGCTTGTGCTCTCTCTCTCTGACAGATAAATAAAATCTTTTAAAAATAAAATAAAATAAATAAAATGAATAGGTTGACTTGTTCTCTTGTGGCTTCAAGAGGGTGTTTTTTTTTATCATTGTGGTAAAATATATGTAACAAAATTTGCCATTGTAACAATTTTTAAGTGTACAGTTCATGGCATTAAATACATTCACAATATTGTACAAACATCATCACTTTTTCCAAAATTTTTCATTACCCCAAACAGAAAGTACCTGTTATCCAATAATTCCTTATCCCTCCCACACACTTATGCCAGCCCCTGGTACCCTCTGATCCATTTTCTCCCTCTATAAATTTGCCTGTTCTCAATAGTTCATGGAAGTGGGGTTATACGATATGTCCTTTCGTGTCTGTCCTCTTTCTTTCTTTTTTTTTTTTAAGATTTTATTTATTTGAGAGAGAGAGACACAGCGAGAGAAGGAACACAAGCAGGGGGAGTGGGAGAGGGAGAAGCAGACCTCCCACCGAGCAGGGAGCCCGATGCGGGGCTCGATCCCAGGACCCTGAGATCATGACCTGAGCCAAAGGCAGACGCCTAACGACTGAGCCACCCAGGCGCCCCTGTGTCTGTCTTCTTTTGCTTAGCATCTTTTCAAGGTTCATCCCTGTTGTAGCATGATCAGAATTTCCTTCTTCTTAAAGCTGAATAATATTGGATGGATGCACCATATTTTCTTTATCCATTCATCTGTTGATGGACACTTGGGTTGTTTCCACCTTTTGGCAACTGTGAATGTTGTTACTATGAACATGGGAGCACAAGTATCCAAGTCCCTGTTTCCAAATCTGTTGGATGTATACTTAGGAGAGCAATTGCTGGGTCATAAGATCATGCTGTGTTTAATTTTTTTAAGATTTTATTTTTAAGGGGCACCTGGGTGGCTCAGTCTTTAAGCGTCTGCCTTTGGCTCAGGTCATGATCCCAGGGTCCTGGGCTTGAGCCCTGCATCAGGCTCCCTGCTCCGTGGGAAGCCTGTTTCTCCCTCTCCCACTCCCCCTGCTTGTGTTCCCTCCTTGCTGTATCTCTCTCTGTCAAAGAAATAAATAAAATCTTAAAAAAAAAAAAAAAAGATTTTATTTTTAAGTAATCTCTATGCCCAGCATGGGGCTCGAACTCACAGCCCTGAGATCAAGATTCACTCCCCCCACTGACTGAGTTTGCCAGAGACCTCTGTGTTTAACTCTCTGAGGAACCTCCAAATTTTCCCACAGCGCCTGCACCATTTAACATTCCAACCAACAGTGCACAAGGTTCCAATTTCTCCACATCCTCGCCAACACCTGTCATTTTCCTTTATTATTACTATTCCTATCCTAGTAGGTGTGAAGTGGCATAAGTTGGTTTTAATAAAGTGATTTCTGACCAATTTTTTTTTTCTGAAAGAGAAATACAAAGTAAAGTTTTTCTTTTTCTTTTTCTTTTTTTTTTCCTTTGTTGTGGTTGATTATTATATTCCACAAGAGGAAAGAGTGATGGGGTCTGGGGAGTTTTTCTGTCTCTGGCCTCCCCTCTCTCATGCTGGGAAATAAGGAAGCCTGCAGGATCCAGGTATCCGGGTATCCACTGGCAGGGAGGGGAGACTGGTGCTGCTGAGGGGGCCCGAGTGGGAGGGGCAGCGTCTTTGTGGGGGTGAGGCACAAAACCCAAGTGGAGGGTCAGCCTTGGATGGGAGGGGGCAGAAGAAGGGGATGGATACCCTCCCGGTTGTAGGTTTTGGGTGGGAAGACAAAGGCTTTTTGCTGGCTCAGTGATATCCCTGGGGAAAGGTCAGGGTTGGAGACTGAGTCAGGAAGGAGAGCATAGAGGGAGAAAGTTTAAAAGGCAGTCCCAGGATATCCAAGAAAGAGAAAGGTCTCCTTTGACCTCACACTCCTCGCAGCGGTCCCTGTGGAGTCCCCACTCTCCACCCCAGCCCCTCTCTCCGTCCTTCATCAGCTCTCTGCAGCTGGGAGCTTCCAGCACCCCCACTCCTCTGAATGGCCTCTTTCCAAGGCCACCGACCTCCCTGCCATGACACCCACTGGTCTTTGCCATCCCCACCTTACTTGACCTCTGGTGGACAGTTACCACAGCTGACCGCTCCCTTCTTCTGCCCTTGACTTCTGTGCAGCCCCCACTCCTGGTTTTCCTGCCACGAACCCCCAAGGACCCACCTAGACTTCTCCCCTCTCCTCACTTCCCCCATTCCCAGGCCTTGGCCCCCCAGGCTGGTCACCGTGTATTTGTCTCTGGCTTTAATGCTCAGCTTCCTTTTTTTTTTTTTTTAAGACTTTATTTATCTTTTAAGTAATCTCTCCACCCAACGTGGGGCTTGAACTCATGACCCCCGGATCAAGAGTTGCAGGCTTCGCGTCGCCTGGGTGGCTCAGTCGGTTAAGCATCTGCCTTTGGCTCAGGTCATGATCCCACAGTCCTGGGATGGAAACCCCACGTCAGGCTCTCTGCTCAGCGCAAAGCCTGCTTCTCCCTCTCCCTCTGCCTGCAGCTCTGCCTGCTTGTGCTCCCTTTCTGTCTGTGTCAAAGAAATAAATAAAATCTTTAAAAAAAAAAAAAAAAAGAGTTGCAGTCTTCACTGACTGAGCCAGCCAGGTGCCCCTAATGCTCAGCTCCTTAATTCACCTCCCCAAAACTGTTTATCTCTACAGGGGCCACATTAGCCAGAATGGTTGTCCCATAGTGGTCGTCAGCCTAGCTTGCATCAGAGTCACCTGGGGGACTCGTGCAATCTCGCCTTGCAGGGCCCCACCCCCAGGGTTTCAGATCCAGTAGGTCTGGCCAGGGACCCAAGAATCTGGGACTCTGGCAGGTACCCAGGTGACACTGACCTGCTGCTCTGGGGACCACGGGGAGGGAACCACTGCCTTAAAACACTCATCTGATTACGTTGGTCTCTTTTAAAACTCTTGAGTGCCTCGCCATTGCCCTCAAGGTAAATCCAAGCTCATTTCTTGGCACTGAGGTCCATCTGCGGCACTCATCCTCTGACACTGCCCAGAAAGCCCTCACCGCCCGACTTGTATGGATCCTGTAATGCTTTGCCCAGATGGCACAGAACAGTCTGTTATCGTGCTCACCATGCACACTTAGCTCCCCCCATCACAGACACGCTCCTTGAGGATGAAATGTTGGGGATACCGCTCTATCCCTAGAGCCCAGCACAGGGTTTAACACAGTGCTCAGCAAATTGTTGTTGAATGAATTAATGAATGAACGTAAATATTTTCAAGTTTTATTTTATTATTATTTTATTTAAGTACAAAAGACATTTTTACTTGGAGTCAAGATTTATAAAACAAGAGTCAGACTTTTTCTGGTTGGACCAAACTCAAGTCTATAATCCCGAAAATCTGGCCTCCGCTCTGCCCCCTGGCGATAGTCCCAGTCCCAGCAGGAAAACGAATGTACTATTTAAGGCATTTCCAGGGACCGGGGCGTGACGAACGGAGGTTCATTTGCATACCCAAAATGCATTGCACACCGGACAATTTCTGACTTAGAAATGACTAGATTTCTTTTTTTCCTTTGAATTATTTTTTCCCCCAAATAAGGCTTCTCTCACAGAATTGTCTGGGAGAAAGACAGAAATCACTAGTTCTTTCGAGCAAAGAGTCACCATCACTGTGTTCGTGGTAACAGTTACCCGAGGGATGTGTGCGGTGAGTAGCGGGTATACTCTGGTTTCTCTTCAGATCGCATAAATCTTTCGCCTTTTACTAAAGATTTCCGTGGAGAGGAACAATTCTGAGTTTTTAGCCAATTTTTTGAGGCCTTGCGCTCTGCAAGGCTACTAACGTTGTTCAATGAAAGATGAATTAGATTTAATTAATGATCTCCTGCTCTTTTTTTTTAAGAGAAAGTGTGTTCTCATTTTTCACGCCAGAAGTTGTGCGTGTTCAAAATCCCAGCTATTTTGAGCGTATTATGGGTGGGATTTCAAAATGACGAACCGCGCAATACTAGATCTCCTGTAGAAATCTGAGCTCCGATATCCGAGCAGAGCTCAGCCACAAAAAACTAAAATCTTCTTGAAAGTCTGCTGAGCTCAAAATGTTTACAAGCTGGAAACCGCCACCAAGCACCCACTTCCCTTTGCTCCCCGGCCTCGCGCAGAATCTAGCACAGATATTTGCTCAACAGAGAACATCCAGTTAACCTGGTTTTGCCCATACTTTGGATAAAACTTTTTTTCTAAAAAGGTGACTGGTGCATGGGGCATATCTATTCACACACACCTTTCAAGGAGATAAATGCCTGGCAAGGCCCGGCACCCTTCTGGTTCTGGCTCTGACTGTTGGATTTACTGTAAGCCTTTTTTTTTTTTTTTTTTTTGGCTGCTTTTTTCTAAGACATATTTATAAGCATTGCTGTTGGTTTTGTTTTTTGTTTTCCTGATAAGTTCATTAAAACCAGAGCTGGATCATTTGTGAAAAATCGGAATGAGAAAGACTTTTAATCATGGTTATAATGGATTTGATAAAACTGAAGAGGAAGTTAATTTTTTAACCAATTCCATTGGCCAGAATTTAGCTTTGCTATCCCGCCTGGTGTGGGGTAGGCTGGGAAATGTAGTCTTTCCCCTAGGCAGCCATGAGCCCTGCTAATGGTGTGAGACTCCAGAAGGGAGGGAGGGAGTGAATCCTGGGGAAGAAAACTAGCAGGTTTTGAACCAGCAAAGGAGGGAGGGAATCCATCCCGAAGTTCCCTCCTTGAGTTTCTCCACCTCCCAGGCCAGCTCTTCCTTCCTCGTTCCTAGGCCCTTTTGATGTCCCCCCTCCTTTTTTAAAGATTTATTTATTTGAGAGGGAGGGGGGAGGCGTAGAGGAAAAGGGAGAGAGAGTCCCAAGGGGACTCCACGCTGAGCACGATGCTGAGCAAGATGCGGGGCTCAGTCTCATGACCCTGAGATCATGACCTGAGCCGAAACCAAGAGTCGGGTGGCTTAACCGACTGAGCCACCCAGGCGCCCCTTGATGTCCCTTTGTGTAGATGACCATGGCCCTGGCTCAGGGTGCCTGAGGCAGTTCCCCTCAGTCCAGCCCTGCTCCCCTGGTCCCCGCATTTGTCACCAGGGAGACCTCTTGACCCACTGAACTCAGAGCTGACCTCCTGAACTCAGGAAACTCCTAGAAGCTTCTGCCTGTCCATTTCATCTTTTAGAAACTAACAAACTGCTGAAACAGGAAAAGAAACATCTGGGAACCATACCTGTCCAGGTGAGTCGGTGCCCACAGGTATCTCAGCCTCATTATAAAATTACAATCCCTCTCTAAATATCCATCCCAAACCCCAATAAAAGGAGCCTGCTTCCCCCCTGCCTGGGGAGTCACAGCTTTGGAAACTATTCCTTGAGGTCTCCTTATTTGTGCAAATAAAGTGACCTTGCAAGGCAGGCACCTGCACTCCGTGTGGTCTGGGTCTACAGCTCACCAAGGAGCAGGCTCATGTTGTCCGGTGACGTATTCAAGCCCTAGGAGGGTCATTTTCCTTTCTTTCTCCCCAGCAAACTGCTCCTCACTTGCTGGCTCGGGTCAGTCAGAATTAAATGCTGGCGGCCAGTGCCGTCTCTGTGTATCCCATGCAGGGGTTTTAAATTTGTTTTTTGTTCACCTTTGGCAAAAACAACCTAGTGTAATGAGCACCCCCAAGCACCCAGATTACAGTCTCAAAATGCCATTCCTTGGTCAAAGGAAGCAGGCTCCTTGGAGAAATGGAGAGTGCAGGCTCGAACCAGGAAATGTGCCCCTTACAGAGGCTCCCAAAAGCCAAAAATGATATCGATGGACCATTAAGAAGATTCATACATTCAAAGGATCGAGACATCTCCAATCTATTTAAATCTATGAGTTCGGGGTATCTGGGTGGCTCAGTCATTGGGCGTCTGCCTTCGTTTGGCTCAGGTCCTGATCCCAGGGTCCTGGGATCAAGCCCCGCATCGGGCTCCCTGTTCGGCGGGAGGCCTGCTTCTCCGAACTCTCCCACTCCCCCTGCTTGTGTTCCCTCTCTCGCTGTGTCTCTCTCTGTCAAATAAATAAATAAAATCTTAAAAAATATATCTATGAGTTCATAAAAATACTAAATCTGAACTAACTGGTCCCTGTGCTGATTGACTTTTGGTGTCTGCTTGACTGGGCTAAGAGATGCCCCCAGAGCTGGTAAAACGTTATTTCTGGGTGTGTCTGTGAGGGTGTTTCTGGAAGAGGTTAGCGTCTGAACCAATGGACTGAGTAGATGGTCCTTCCAAGTGGGCGGGCCTCACCCAAACTGTTGAGGGCCTGAATAGAGCACAAAGGTAGAGGAAGGGCAAATTGGCTCTTTTTTCACTAGAGCTGGGACACATCTTCTGCCTTTGGACATCAGCTCCTGGATCTTCGCCCTAATTTCCACTGACATCACCAGCTTTCCTGGGTCTTCATCTGCAGATGGCAGATCATGGGACTTCTCAGCCTCCATAACTTCATGAGCCAATTCCCATCATAAACCTCCTCTTATATCTATCTGTTTATCTCCCATTTGGCTATTTGTGTGTATGTTAAACATGAGCCATAATTTTAAAGTTTAAAATATATTTAAAAAAAATTTTTTAACATTTTGTTTTTAAGTAATTTCTACACCCAACATGGGGCTCGAACTTACAACCCTGAGATCAAGAGTCACACGCCCTACCGACTGAGTCAGGCGCCCCTAAATATATAAACATTTTATTTATTTAAGAGAGAGAGAGCATGAGGGGGAGAGGGGCAGAGGGAGAAGCAGACTCCCCACTAAATGGGGAGCCTGACACGGGAGATCCCAGGACCCCGAGATCATGACCTGAGCAGAAGGCAGACGCTTAACCGACTGAGCCACCCAGGCACCCACCCCTAAATATATATATATATATATATAT